>NW_027664620.1:0-1000 GCF_963921795.1 Nannobrachium achirus
GAGACGGCCAAACACGCACGCGCGCCGGTGGTGTGAAGTAACAAGGTACTTTTACGTAAGTACTGTACTTAAGTACTGTACTTTCTTCTTTTCTTTTCTTTTTTTTAATCTGTTACTAGGCCGATGTATTTTTGGGCATGAAATTGAACATTCTCCTTATATACGGTAATTTTGAACACTTTTATAACTAATCAATGTATTTTACTCCATGAATACGTAGGATAGCCATCCATACAGGGGCGTCACAACCTGGGTACAAGGATTCACTGCGGGCCCCCCATGAATGTTAACTATTGAAAAATAGCAAGCTTATAGATCTGCTATTTTTGAAAAATCGTGAAAATGTGTGCAAGAAACCTATGTTTCCATGTCAGTGGTGCTCAAACATTTTCATGTCAAGGACCCCCAAGATGATATGTATTTGGCCACGGACCCCCATCTCAAAATATTTAGTTCCAGGGACCCCCCCAGAAACAAAATCTGAGTTACAAATGTTTGCTTAAAAAATACACATGTTCAAAGATTTGCACACATTTTCACAACTTTTCAAAAATAGCAGATCTGCAAGCTTGTATATCTTATACTATCTTATACTAAGGCCCCTCCACCTTGGGCCCTAGTAACTCAGTCCCCCAAACCCCCCCCCCCCCCCCCCCCCCCCCCTGTGACGCCCCTGCATCCTTTCAGCTTCAGCCTATTCCTTTTGATCACCTGTAACAATGACTATGTGGATGTATGACTTGTATAAATGTATGAGTTGATCAAATAAACTAAGACTAAACTAAAACTAAGAGCTCCGAGAAGCTCCAGTGTGAGCTCCATTGCAAGACAGATGTTTGTCAGTGTCCCACCTGCTCTGCTGTACTACGCAACCTCATGTACAGGTTTATGTGTAGGGCATCTGAGTCAGTTAATGACATCATTGCTGTCATAACGGACCCTACACGCAGTTCTGTCAGGTTCTCATCTAGACTGTGGAACCATTGGCGCACATGTCTGT
>NW_027664619.1:0-11282 GCF_963921795.1 Nannobrachium achirus
AAGTTACAAGACGCTGGGCGAGCAGGAGGGAAAGATGGAGAGGGAACGAGAGAGATGGAGAGGGGGAGGGAGAGAGAGAGAGAGAGAGAGAGAGAGAGAGAGAGAGAGAGAGAGAGAGAGAGAGAGAGAGAGAGATAGCAGTGGAGTGGAGTGGAGTGGAGTTTAGGCCCTGACTATACCTAAAAAATCCCCGGGGGTTTCTGACTTCGTTTTGAAACCTCTACGCCTCCACCGTGTAGAAAAATATGTGTGTCCACACGTTATTAGCAAAACGCTATGAATCCCTGTCTGCGCGTCACCGAAGCAGGTGGCCGTGTCCTCCTGCTCTCATGCAATCGTTGCAGCAGCTGTATAGTCTGTGTGTGTTGCTGTGCATCGTCCAAGTTTCACAATCTTCACACTTTAACATGCACAATTGCTATTTAAACATTAATTTAATATAAATTCGGGAACTATTTCTAGAGCAGGAGAGGGGAGAGGAATCGTCGGGAGTGTGGTGCGCTCTCTCTCTCAGCATTAAACGAATGTAACTCTATCAATCAGAGAGAGAGAGAGAGAGAGAGAGAGAGGAGAGAGAGAGAGAGAGAGAGAGAGAGAGAAGACGGGACCGTTAAACGGTGCAGCAGAGGAGAGACCGTTATTGCCGATTAAAATATAATCTCTTTAGGCCTAAGCCTAGCTATTTATTAAACCACAATCGAATGTTCTTTACTTGCATAATGTGGACTCTTTTTTAAATTTGTAATAGTCCCTGGAAAATGTCTAGCCTCTCAATAAGTTGCCTCAAGTTGGAAATGAGAACATAATCATATTAATGCTTCAGTGCACTTGTTAAAGCACCGACAAAGAGCATCTATTACTAAATTAGAGTGACAGACACACGTTAGTGATAGGTATTTTGTTATGGTTCATATCATCTTTTTATCAATACATATTGATGACCACCTGAAGTTGAAGGCACAGTGACTGTGTCATAAAATGTCATGTACAGTACAACACAAGGTCTCCGTCTGGTTGAAATCAGACCTTATCAACTGCCTGGAGCCTGTACCGAAAACAATGAGAATTGTTTTGGTTTATAAGGCTCAGTGTCATCCAGACACGAGCAAGGACATCTCTCCTCCCAGGAACCCTGTATATGGACTCTTTGTCTTGTGTTGAAACGTCATCCATTGACTGATGAAATGACCATACTTATACTCATGTCAAAACATAATTTGTCAGAGAGAGCACGAACCATTGATTATTCTGTTGTACCTTTGTCTTGAATACTCTCTCTCCATAGTAAACATTCCATTCTCACTCTGATCACTCTCCTGTCTTATTTCTGTGTGATGGATTATTGTATCTCATATGGGAATAAGAAGGTGTTGTTGTTTAATAATAATATATCGATCAAAATGGTCCTTCGAGCCGGATACAGATGTAATCTTGGCCGACCGATGGATGGACAAGTGACCGTGGGTGCACTTTCTCTCCCCCGGTGGGTCGGTTTTACAACACGTATAAAAGAACCAGCTGTGAGTTTGGAAGTTTACTGTGTTTTCAGACAAGGTTATTATTTTGACAACAGTACAATTTATTTTATAACATTCCCTGCTTGGACATCCGCCACTGGACCGCTGGACACATGGTTTTCTGATTGCATGCTCCACGGTCCGAGGACGGATCTTTATGCACCATTGGTGACTGGAATAATATTTTAAGATAAGTATACTGTTTTCTTCAGTTATCTGTGCGCGATGAGTCGCTTCTCAGTTTGAATTATTGTTTTGATTTTTGATATTTCAGGGAGTCGGACAAGGCTAAATAATGTTTTAGTATCGCTCAGTCTATTTTACCTTCACTTGTTTTAACACATAAATTGCTCGGACACATCCTATCATAGGCTATTGTCTGTGCCAGCCCAACATAGGGGAAATACAGTAGGACCAGATTTATAACATTCTTTTAAATTATAACATTTACGTGTCGTGTCTTTGAATTTTGGAATTAATAATGAATGATTGTTCAGAGTCAGATAACTCCTAATTATGTTTTGGTTTGACACGCGTCGTAAATTAACCCTTATCTATCTGCGTTTGGATAACAGTAGATGGTCATTTTATCGGTCGTTTATTCGGTACCTTTTTGTTGTCTTTTTGTTGTTTGCTTTTTATTGTTAAATGTTTTGAGGACATAGCAGCCGTTTGGCCACGGAGAATGCTTGTCCAAGTTGGGTTTGTATCAGTACGAGACTTCAATATAGATTTCCTTTATGTTCCAGAACAGCAAGAAGTTCTGAGAAGAAATCTTTTTATTTGGGGCCAGAACATATTTTGTTCTGAAGGAATGTCTCTTCGGCCAGTACGATAACCCAACAACGGCTGATTAGAGCCACTTAATCACATAAGAAATAGCGTGGTTATTTTAATTGGTAGATTTCCTTTATGTTCCAGAACAGAACGTTCTGACCGAAATCTTCATGCTTTACGCTTACATGTCTTATTTTATTTTATTTTTTAATTTCCGTCTCAGGCCAGCTGAGTCTGTTTTGGTACCGAATTCGCTCCGTTTACTCTACGCCTCCTCACTCCCCCGCTTGCCCTCGCGAAGCAGAGTGGGGGAGTCAGAGGCAATATGTTATTTCTTAGACCGTATTTTGACCATTTCTGTTCTGGTAAAATAATTGGCATGAAGGCCTCTAATAATATTCAAATGTTTATAATGTATCTGACAAGTTAAGTTAAGACAGAACTAAAATGTCTCCTTCTCCACTTTCTCAAGGAGTGGACCCGATTGGACCTGCTGTCGGTGACCCCCCAGGATTTTTTTTTCTCCCCACCATGGCACGTGAGCTCACTGTTTTATCATAAATGTCACTCAAAGTGGCAAAGGGGCAAGCCGACAGCAGAGCCAACTAGGACACCACCCAGGTAGCCTAATACAACTCACCCACTGTCAGACTAGGTTAATATGGCCCAGGAAGTTAAAGGCTCAGAGACAAAAACTTGTATAAATGTTGAATTTCTCTCTCTCTCTCTCTCTCTCCATGAGAAAGAAAATAGCAGCTTTACAAGCTCAAATAATGTAGTGTCAAAGTCTAATAATTACTGTTACCCCATGATTCTAGCGGAAATAACAGTCCAATATTTGAACTACTCAGAAAACAAAGAAAATACCTCAAAACCATACTTGATTACAGAACCCAAGTAAATGTACTCAATTACTTTCATCACTGCATCTTAAATCTTGGTAGATATTATTGCCGGTGAACTATACTAGATTATTATACATTATTGATTATCACAATAATAAAGACACTAAATCAATTTACAAGGAACCCCAATTCACACACTTTGTCTAGAATATTTTCAAAATAATCCAACTTGCTACAGAACAGATTGCCTTGAGTAGCCTGAATCTATCTCTTATCAGTCTCTCTGCTCTCACTACTACTACAGGCCTTTGTCCACTAAAGAAAACCTGTATGTCTCTCATTACACTCATAACCCTTCCTTCGATAGTTATGAGACAAAAACTTGCTTAAGTTGTTATAAATCGTATTTTTTATCCATGATTTAACCTTGTCCATGAGGCCCCTGTGTCCTAAATAATGTGTTCCAAATTCCGTTGTTTCGTCGTTCCGGTTTGCCTTACAAATTACTTTTTATCTGCGGCCCTGTTAAAAACAGACATTAAATCGGTCGTGTTATTCTTTTTAAGTCTTTAAAGTTCCAAGGTGGTTTTCTACACCTTTACTTTCTAAATCTATTTCTCAGTTTTGATTATAGGCTATTCATGCCTTTTTGCACTGTAAATCACAGAGGTGTCCAGTACTTAAAGATTAATACCTGCTGTCTTGAGAGTCTAGCTAGCTCTTAACACAGCTGCAGTTTTATTGTTTAATGTTGTTTTTAGTCTATTGTTTTCGTCGCTTTTTGAAGACCTCACAGCCGTTGGTCCGGAACTATGGGTCTTACGTTGGCAGCACAAAACTTCATTTTATTAAGATTTGCATTCATCCTGAAGTTAGTCAAGTCTCCTGAGTTGCACTCCAACATAAGTTGTTCTTACTCCTTCTGTTGTGAATTAAGTCAAGTCAGGATTTCACCGCCAGACCAGCATTGTGTTTCCTGGTTCTGTAGGAAGTTTTGGCCAGTGCATAAGACCGACACAGCTGGTTTTCAGCTATCTTATTTAACCAGATTACTGAGAGAAGTTATGGTTATGTTATGCTTACATGTCTTTGTTTTAGTCTTATTATTATTTTTAATTCCATCTCAGGCCAGCTGAGGTGTTGAGAACTAAGAAGCCCCCTTCTGAATGATGACCTCTAAACTGACTGACCCATGTGTGTAAATGTATGAGAAATTGTCTACATGGATACATGTACTGTATGTATGTGTGTTTTAATCCTATTTTTCTCCCCTGGTGATAACCTTGTGAAAGAAAAGGGAAAAATCAAACCCAGTATGAACATGAGCAGTGGTGCATGTGTGTTTGTCCGGCCGTGCAGTACTGTACGGTATGTGTGAGTCGCTGGCTCGCATTTAGGCTTGCTGCTTAACGCTTGCTGCTTGCGCTAGCTCTGCCTATGTTTTATTTTATTTGGAGAAACTGTGGGGATCGTTATAAACTTCAAGTGACTTGTTACATACTGTTTCTCTCAAAATGGGTCTTATTGTGTGAATCTGTTTCTATGTGTTTCTCCTAAAAGGGATGTTTGCCACTCTATGTTCCTTAATAACACATCCTGGTATTCTAACATTGTGATTCCGACAGCCTTGACACTGCAACAAGTGTCTGATATTTCACTGGTAAACCATATTTCAGTAAACAATCTTTATCCTCATGGGGTGACGGCAAGAGCTGTCAACAACAAGATTCACCATCATGTCAACAACTCAGTTGTGTTCTGTCCACTGATTAAGGTCAACCCAGCCCATGAGGTGACCACTTGACATGATATTACATCATGTCTTACAGTAACTATATAAATTCATGTCAACTGTTCATTTCATTTTGTTTTGTTTTTCCAGGTTTATGACAGGTTTATTTATTTTGGTTGGACTGGACGGATTTGACCTCATGTTTTATTTACATTTGATTTTGTCCGTTTTTCTCTGTCCTCCTGTCTTGTTGAGAAAGGGGCACCATGTCCGGTGGAGCCGTTCATTTTGTTTTTTGCTTCCCTAGGGGCTGGTGTCCATTTAATTATATTTTATTTATTTTGTTATTATTATCTTTTATTTGTATTTAAACCTTCTGTCTGTGTTCTGATGTCAAAGGGGCCCTGTTCATACAGTGCCTATGTTACAGAAGAGGCTCGGACACTTTACTCCCTCTCTGCCTCTGCGTGCGTGAGCGTGCGTGTGACTGTGTGCCATGGCCATGGCGGGTATGTGTGAGAAAGTGTTAGATATGTTTTGTCTTCCTTTCTACTGATTTCATCAACATTCTGATTGTGGAACTTCCTGTTCCCAGGTCCTCTTTGGGTGACTTACTGGTAGGCCTATTAAGAAACATTTGACACTGATTTAACTATTTTATGATTTTAAGTCATTTTTAATTTGTTTTGAAAGTTTTGAATAATTGAAGAACTGTGAACAGATTATAAATCTGTGGTCTGAAAATGTATTTTTATTTTTATTATTTTAACCATTTAGCCCCAAACATCAACAACATCATTTTTGCCACACCTTGTGTCAAGAGGGGGGAGTATGCTTGATTGTTTGGATTAGGCTTTGATTTTCATTGTTTAACGTTTAATTTTGATTTTGAAACTTTTGATTTTAAAACTTTGTATGTTTTGAGTATGTTTGTGTTGTGTGCATTAATCCTTCTGCCCAACACAAACAGACTATCAGAACGGCTTACAGCCACTCAACACCTATAAGGGCTAACCATGACAACACCACTCGCGGAGGAAAAAAATACAGAGGGCGGAGAGTGAAAAGGGGCACCACCAACAGACGATGGGTCACCAGTGCACGAGCCAATCAACCGCAGGACCAGAGCTATGCTCTGGTTGTCGGTGGGTAACGGAAATGCACTGTGAAGAAAAACATTTAGGTGGAGAAATTATGATTGTAAATTGTTGAAATACAAGTGACCTGCCGCCAAGCACTGTCATCCTCTAGGCCCGATGGACGCCAGGCGGAGCCAAGGAACCACCAGAGGCCAGAGGGCAGTGCGAACGCACCATCATCACAGCGGGGGGCTATTGCAGCCTCCCGGGCCTGTGAGTATTCTGAAATCGCACTGTCGAAGAATTAAGCCGCAATAATTATGACTGAAGAATCCATTGTATCGATATTAGTGAACTGCCGCAAGCTTCTGTCCATAGGAGCTGTCTGAAACCCACCTAAAGAACCCTCTTCCACTCTTCGACCCGTCTCCGCCCATCTCCGACCCGTCTCCGCCCATCTACAACCCATCTCCAACAAAACCTCAACTCGATCCCTGGACTTTGCTCTGTCTCTAGCCCTCATCATATCGAGGACTTATGGACTTATGGACCCCTTTTTATTTTTATTCTGTCCTGACAGGTTGCAGGGGAAGACTGATCAACTAATCTTGACGTATCAATCTGATTACAAGGGGTTATTTCATTTATGTGTAAACATGATAACATTTTTGTCATTAATGTCATGTCAACTCTAACCCTAACGATAATTACAGTCCTTTTACTATTGAAGAAATGTTTTAACCCTAACCCTAACCCTAACCATTTTTCATCCCACTGTGTGCCTATTTTGTTTTCTTTTGTTGATCTATTTGATAAAAAGATCAATATTAACCAGCCGGTGGAATTGATAGGTATTTTGTTATGGTTCATATCATCTTTTTATCAATACATATTGATGACCACCTGAAGTTGAAGGCACAGTGACTGTGTCATAAAATGTCATGTACAGTACAACACAAGGTCTCCGTCTGGTTGAAATCAGACCTTATCAACTGCCTGGAGCCTGTACCGAAAACAATGAGAATTGTTTTGGTTTATAAGGCTCAGTGTCATCCAGACACGAGCAAGGACATCTCTCCTCCCAGGAACCCTGTATATGGACTCTTTGTCTTGTGTTGAAACGTCATCCATTGACTGATGAAATGACCATACTTATACTCATGTCAAAACATAATTTGTCAGAGAGAGCACGAACCATTGATTATTCTGTTGTACCTTTGTCTTGAATACTCTCTCTCCATAGTAAACATTCCATTCTCACTCTGATCACTCTCCTGTCTTATTTCTGTGTGATGGATTATTGTATCTCATATGGGAATAAGAAGGTGTTGTTGTTTAATAATAATATATCGATCAGTTAGAGATAGGAGAGAGATGGAAGATAATGTAGGCTACACAGCCTACCTAGAGCCTACCACTTCACCACAAGAAGCAACTACAAACAGACTTTTTTTGTGCTTGTGCTGATCGTGGAAATAATTTAAAAGGCAGCACATGCCGTGAATAATCAACATATTCTCACCTTCAAAGCGTCAGACAACTGGTGAGAATGGGCTGGAATAATGCCTGCATGCGTGGGTATGTCTCCATTATGCTTTAAATCATTTGATATTGGCATTTGATATCCAAAATTTGACAAAGAGAAGAGGCAAGCGCGTTGCGTCAGATATGCTCCGTTAACAAGACGAGGGCTGCATCTCGTTATTGATAATGAGCTCACCTTATCGATCCGGCTTATTGTTTTGATTGATTGATTGATTGAAGGCTTTATTAGAAGTTTGCATAGGAAAATGTACAGATTCATGACGGTACAGTTCACTGGTACAAGGTCTACTAAAAGGAGATCCATGAAAAGACTAAGCTTATTTCAACAGGAAACCATTAAAGTATCTCATATAACATTGAATGACAGACAAATAGAGCCGTGAAAGCTATGTGAGACAACAAATTCAGAACATAACTGGTATCTTTTGCGACTGTGAGTTCGTGGCTGACCAGTGACCACCATCTATGAAGATGACATTTGACAAGAGTAACAAATATCATTAAAACAATCATTCATTAGGGCTCCATCCCTAAACAAGACAGCTGAGCTCTCTAATGTTAACATGGCGTGAATGCGCTCATAAATATGGATATTATACAGAGACTACCATGGGATTCTCTCATAGCAAGGGGGAGGCGAGGAGCACAAGGTGACAAGCATGCAAGCAAAGAACTTCTCCGTTTACGGTGTCCACAAGGCAAAATAAATATGCCCGGGTAACAAAAATGCACTGCAGCCGGAGTTTTGGAAACTATTCGTCTAGTCCTCCGTTTGCATGCGTCTGCATGTGGACACCCATGGGTGTTCGTGGCTTTACCTCCCCGGTGAAAAATAATCTGTTGTCGTCTGGACGGGGCCTAGTCTTAATGGGTTATTTGTCATGAGGTCTGGCCGGTGCGAGCGTCTCTTAATTGGCAACAGGAGGAAATGGCTCAATCAAGAGGTTTCAGAAGGTGAATCCGCCGTTCCATTTCCCTCTCATTCCAATACAATGCTAGACCATGATATCATATTTATAGGCAGGAAAAGAATGTCTTTTTTTTTCTCCAAGACGTTTTGCATTTTACTAAAGTCACACACCTCATGTGAGTGGAGAGAGGAGAGGAGAGAGATAGCCTGACAGAATAGAACACAACAGGCTTGGGGCCTGTGTGTGTGTGTGTGTGTGTGTGTGTGTGTGTGTGTGTGTGTGTGTGTGCGTGCTGCGTGCGTGCGCGCGCGCGCGTGCATGTGTGCGCGCGTGCATGCGTGCGCACACATTCCGAAGCAATCCAGCTGTTGGTTTTTGAGATATCTTGTTTTGTAGTAAAGTGTTGGGCAGACTAGATGGACAGATGGACAGACAGACAGACCTCATCCTACAGACAATTGCCCCCTTTTTTAAGTTTTTGCTTTGTTTTTAAGGGTGCAGGGATTTTTTGTTTTTCGTCATGTTGATTTGTATTTTCCCTAAAGCTATCACATTCCCACGTCTTCATATCTCGTGGGAATGAGATAGGAACTCCAGGGAATGAGATAATATTCTTTTCTGCTGCATATTTGTTTTCCTGCCCTATAACGGAGGGATCCGTATCATCCGTAGAGAGTGGTTATGAGCAGCAGGGCTAAATGGTGTACCAGTCACCTCCGTGAGAAATTAAGTCAAGCGGTAACAGGCGGAACCTAAAAGTGTACAAAGCAGCCGGCCCGAAAACACTTGCTTTGGGAATGTACTTAGCAGACACACTTATCCACAGTGAGATCTGAGAAATGAACCCTATATTCAACAAACTAATGAAGAGACACATACTGGTACAAGATCATTAACCCTTTAAGACCTGGAATTATTTTATACTTTAGCTATTGAAAAATAGCAGATATACAAGCTCGCTGCGCGTAGATCTGCTATTTTTGAAAGATCATGAGTGTGCACATTTATATATATATATATATATATATATATATATATGTAACGGAGGTGATCCGAACCTCCCCACCCGGCTTCGAACCCGGGTCTCCCGCGTGAAAGTCCAATATCTTAACCATCACTCCAAAGGGACATCCCTATGGAACAAGAGCAGATACTAGACTTCTGAGGCTTCAGGCTGGGGCTGCGACTCTCTCCGCCACATATATATATATATATATTTTTTTTTATATATATATATATATATATACTCAAATCTCTGCTTCTGGGGGTCCCTGGAAAAAACATATTTTGAGATGGGGTACGCGACCAAATACCTGTAATTGTGGGGGTCCTTGACATGAAAAAGTTTGAGAACCACTGAGGATTTAGAAGTCGGGTCAAAGATTGAGTCAAAGATTTGCACACATTTTCAAGATTTTTAAAAGAAATAGCAGATTTACGCTGTGAGCTTGTATATCTGCTATTTTTCAATAGTTAAACAATATTGAAATAATGGTTAAAGTGGTTCAAATTTAACGCGACGCGGCGCGTTCCAGGTTCCAGGTAAATATAGACACGATCTTTGACACAGCTACGGTGTCCTTGGACTGGACAATCTTAATCTAAATACCTACAGTATGCAAGTAAGACTCCCTAAGGGCGAGAAGCTGAAACAACAGAGACTGACACAATATGTCAATTTATGGGCATTCCCAGTTATGGGCTTAATATTGATGACATCAGGGATCTCCATATATGGGCATAAAAGGTACAAAGACAGACTTAATTTGCAAGTGTGGTTGCCGTGAAGCGAGTCACACTTGCAAATGAATTCTCTCTTGGAGCGTGACATGCGACGTGACTGACTGACTGACGCACACGAGCTGCAGGTTAAGGTTTTCATAGTAAATGCGACCAAGGTCGCAATAATCCTAAACCCAATTTGAATCATGTCGTAAAAATGCTCCTCACAACGTCTGCTTCTAAAGCAGGGGTTCCCAAACTTTTTTGTCTCAGGGCACCCCATAAATATTTGTTTTAATCCGAGGCACCCCTACATTATAATTTTCACTCCAGCATATCGTCGTTGTCGGGTGGAAACCTTGTATGTCCAAAACCGTTCGTTTTGTATTTATCATCTATCTATAAATGCGAGAAGTCTCTGCGTGTCTGTAATCCGCGTATCTCGAGAACCGTTCGTCCCACCGGCTTCAGATTCGGCACGCGCGTTCCCCGCCGCGACACGGAGTGCAGTGCCGGGCCTCGACCCGACCCGACGCGCGGTTTTCCCGAACCGGCGCGAAACGTTCGGAATCTCCTTATGCGGGCTGATTGTTGACATCAGGCTGTTCCGGAGGAAATCGGCGCAAGCGCTGACTCATTGTGACATCACTTCATAAAAGGCTCTGACATCACGTACGCCACATGAGTCAACAAAAAATCTCTGTGAGTGAGTGTGTATGTATGTAACCCGCGTATCTCGAGAACCGTTCGTCCCACCGGCACGCGCGTTTTCCATATATGGGCATAAAATGAATGCCCCCATATATGGGCATAAAATGGATGCAGACAGACAGATACAGATATCTCCATATATGGGCATAAATGGACACAGGCAAACAGATGGTCAAAACGGGTCCTATGACAACAGGTATAATGAGGTTTGCATTAAAGGGGGAACCGGCACTGTGTCTGCAACACAGTCGGAGGCACAGACAGATACTCCATATATGGGCATAAATGGACACAGGCAAACAGATGGTCAAAACGGGTCCTATGACAACAGGTATAATGGGGTTTGCATTAAAGGGGGAAACAGCACTGTGTCTGCAACACAGTCGGAGGCACAGACAGATACAGAGATCTCCATAATGGGCATAAAGGGACACAGACAAACA
>NW_027664618.1:0-5000 GCF_963921795.1 Nannobrachium achirus
CTCTTTTCCACCGGCAGCGATAACGATGACGATAACGATTTAAAAAAGTGGGTTTTCAATTGAAGTGGATCGGCAGCATCCACCAAACACCAATAAAGACAACGATAGCCGACAACTATATTGTTAGGATCAACAACGATGTGGTTAAGATCACAGTGATATGGAACTGGGTCTCTGACAAACAGCTCGAGGTGCGCTCTGAGCGAGCGGCTGTTAATTGGCGCCTCTTCACATTGTGAAGGCATAATTATCGCTGTGATATTTTATGGCTATCGTCATCGTTATCGCTGCCGGTGGAAAAGGGCCTTAAGACTAAACAATTTCTGAAGACTAAATGGTGTGTTATTCAAAAGACTAAGACTAAATCAGAATTTAAGAGTTAAGAGTTTTCAGCTCTTATATAATCTTCCACCTGCATGAGTGTGACATCGCCCAATTTATAGTTTGACGTGATATTCAGATTTTCACACACGTGCGGCAAGTAAATGACCTTCAGGAAAAAAAAAGAAAACGCTGTCCCTCGGACCTTCATTCAGAAGTTGAGTGTTTCTGTTTAACTCTCAAATACCTGGAACGCGCCCGAGTCGCGTTAGATTTGAACCACTTTAACCATTATTTTATGCTTTAACTATTGAAAAATAGCAGATATACAAGCTCACAGCGTGGCACCGAGTGCCGCGCTGCGAGCTTGTAGATCTGCTATTTTTGAAAAATCGTGAAAATGTGTGCAAGTCTTTGAATATCTTTGACCCGATCTTTGACCCGACTTCTAAATCCTTCTTCTAAATCATGTTGTTCTCAAACTTTTTCATGTCAAGGACCCCCACAATTACAGGTATTTGGCCACGGACCCCCATCTCAAAATATGTTGTTCCAGGGACCCCCCAGAAGTAAATATTTGAGTTACAAATGTTCACTTTTAAGTAGATATATTCAAAGACTTGCAAAAGAAATCATGACGCGCTGTGAGCTTGTATATCTGCTATTTTTAGCATTCAATAATTCTAGGCCTGAATGGGTTAATTCACTAATTGTGACCATCAGGTCGCACGTTACTATGAAAAGCTCCACCGGCTGTCAGTCTGTTTGGAACGTAACGTAACGTAACTTAACGTCACACTTTTGCCCCTCCTCTTATCTCCGGCACCGTTGCCCCTATCCATGCCAAACTTTGCACACACACACTGCTTGCCTGGCAAACCACAACTTCCGCCCCTGATTTCTCACATGCCCCTCTTCTAGCGCCACCATCAGGCCAATTTCAGCAAAACACATTTTTGGACGCTGCTCCTACAGTTTGTGGCCTAAAATCCACGCAAAGCGGTACACAGTATCTCTAAAGTCATGTCATCAACATGGATCTGTCCCATTTCCCATATTCCCTCCTGATTGGCTACCATTGCGTTCTAAAGTATGTGTATGCGACCTGACGGTCGCTTATCTCTCGATTTAGGGAGTCTTACTGGTTCGCGTTGTGTCGCTAATTTGTCAAGTCGTGTCACCTCGTCGTAAATGACATTTTGCATTAAATTAGGGTTGACCTCTGCACCGGATTAGTGTGGTGACTCAGCAGAAAGTCCAGCGCTGTGTGTGTGTGTGTGTGTGTGTGTGTGTGTGTGTGTGTGTGTGTGTGTGTGTGTGTGTGTGTGTGTGTGTGTGTGTGTGTGTGTGTGTGTGTGTGTGTGTGTGTGTGTGTGTGTGTGTGTGCACTTCACCGTGTGCACCGTTTACACCTCTGTTTGCTTTATGGAGAGTGTTAGCGCTCAGCTAGCGAAGCGCCCCTCCCTCGCACACTTATTTATGACAGGAAATGCAACATCATAAAAGGCTCGTGAGTATGGAGCCAGAACAGTCTCATAATTCACAAATGCGTACCTCCAGTTTTGTAATTTTTGAAATTTTGTGTTTCCACATTTTGAACTCACATGCCCAGATTTGAAACTCACAAGGTCAGATTCTTGTGTATTTTGTATCTGTGATTTGTATCTGTGTTTTGTATTTGTGTTTTGTATCTGTGATTTGTATTTGTGATTTGTATTTGTGTTTTGTATTTGTGATTTGTATCTGTGATTTGTATCTGTGATTTGTATTATTATTTGTTATTTGCATCTCTGATTTTTATCTGTGATTCAAATCCACAAAATACAAACACAAATCACAGATACAAATCACAGATACAAAACACAAACACAAAACACAGATACAAATCACAGATACAAAACACAGATACAAATCACAAATACAAAACACAAACACAAATCACAGATACAAATCACAGATACAAATCACAAATACAAAACACAGACACAAAACACAGATACAAAACACAAATACAAAACACAAACACAAAACACAAATACAAATCACAAATACACATCATATAAATCCACAGATCATGCACGTCTGCTGTGAGGTCATTTTTTCCGCCACTAGGGGGAGCTGTGCAGTGGATTTTTTTTTACAGTGGATCTGTTTTGCAGTGACTTTATGAGACTCAGTCTGACGGGTTGCCATGTCCGCTTATTATAAGCGACTTTATTATTACTATTATTATTATTAATATTAATAGTAATTCTTCATCTCCAGAGGCGAGGCCGACCGAGGGGCCTCTGGAGTCGGGGTCTGACCACCCGGGGACCCCCTGGAGCCCTGGGGACCCCCCGGGGACCCCCTGCTATCTAGTCCCATGTATTTAAAAAATGTTCGGCTCTACAATGGTTTCAATGGGAGGGCCGACATTTTTTTGGGGAAATCCGGGACTTAACCCGCACGGACACCCTCCAGGGGGCCCAGGGACCCCCGCAAAATTATAGCGCCGCCTAGCGGCGGCGCGCCGCCACTGCAGCGCACATAAACTTCCATAACTCGGGCTAGGAGCGACCGTTCGAGACGGGACCGGTACCCACACGTCCGGCTCGGGGCCCCGGAGCCGGCCGTGCCACTGCGCCGCCTGGCGGCCGACGCCAAACAGGAAGTGCCTCTATATCTCATGAACCGTTTGTCGTACAGACGCGTGGGTGGCGTCATATGACTTGATTAAGAGTCCTTGACCTTAATTGGTGCAACAGGAAGTGCCCTTCGCCAAACAGAAAGTGCCTCTATATCTCATGAACCGTTTGTCGTACAGACACGTGGGTTGCGTCATATGACTTGATTAGGAGTCCTTGACCTTAATTGGTGCAACAGGAAGTGCCCTTCGCCAAACAGGAAGTGCCTCTGTATCTCATGAACCGTTTGTCGTACAGACGCGTGGGTGGCGTCATATCACATGATTAACACCTTCTAAGCCTGGCCGCACTCCCTCGGACTTCCTACTGGGTCCCATCAGCCAATCGTCTATTCCCGTACTTCCCCGTAATTTATGAAATTAATCATAATTTTTTGAAAAATACAGTCGCAGGTCGTGCTCTGTCTCTTTAAGAGACGTTGTGCAATCGGATCACGTCAGAAACGTGATGACGTCATCGGCTGGCTCTGCCACTGGCTCCACGAGCGGCCATTACGTTCCCCTTCACTGTGTGTGCTGCAGCCTGGTTTAGCCCATCCCCTCGTCTTTTTCGACCAGACGACAGGCGAAATCAAGGCTTCGGAATGAGTGGAATACATGGAATTAGATCGATGTGCGTGCGACGAGGACGTAATGTACTTTCGAACGCTGTTTTTTCTCGCGGATTACCCCATCTCGCTCCATGCAAATGAACGGCAGAAATACAGCCAGCAGCAGCTTCTAAGTAAGTGGCCGCCCAAACACGTAGTGTGTGCACGTCCTGCTGGCTTGCACTGAACGACCCGCGCGCGTTGTTTATCATTTGGTGTGTTTGTTTTTTAAAATATGTTTATAAATAAAACGCTGATTGCACGGCAGTACCGGGGTTCAGGGGGTTCTGCCGCGGCTTAGAAGGTGTTAAGGGTCCTTGACCTTAATTGGTGCAACAGGAAGTGCCCTTCGCCAAACAGGAAGTGCCTCTATATCTCATGAACCGTTTGTCGTACAGACGCGTGGGTGGCCTTATATTACTTGATTAGGAGTCCTTGACCTTAATTGGTGCAACAGGAAGTGCCCTTCGCCAAACAGGAAGTGCCTCTATATCTCATGAACCGTTTGTCGTACAGACGCGTGGGTGGCCTCATATTACTTGATTAGGAGTCCTTGACCTTAATTGGTGCAACAGGAAGTGCCCTTTGCAAAACAGGAAGTACCTCTATATCTCATGAACCGTTTGTCATACACGTTTGGGTGGTGTCATATGACTTGATTAAGAGTCCTTCAGCTTAATTGGTTTAACTAGCCCTGCATCCTCTTCTGATGGCTGCTGCCCCTTTTGACGTGGGTAGAGCTGCAAGGGCCCGGTCATCATTGCTGAAGGACTCTTAATCAAGTCATATGACACCACCCACACGTGTACGACAAACGGTTCATGAGGTATAGAGGTACTTTCTGTTTGGCAAAGGGCACTTCCTGTTGCACCAATTAAGGTCAAGGACCCTTAATCATGTGATATGACGCCACCCACGCGTCTGTACGACAAACGGTTCATGAGATACAGAGGCACTTCCTGTTTGGCGAAGGGCACTTCCTGTTGCACCAATTAAGGTCAAGGACTCCTAATCAAGTAATATGAGGCCACCCACGCGTCTGTACGACAAACGGTTCATGAGATATAGAGGCACTTCCTGTTTGGCGAAGGGCACTTCCTGTTGCACCAATTAAGGTCAAGGACTCCTAATCAAGTAATATGAGGCCACCCACGCGTCTGTACGACAAACGGTTCATGAGATATAGAGGCACTTCCTGTTTGGCGAAGGGCACTTCCTGTTGCACCAATTAAGGTCAAGGACTCCTAATCAAGTCATATGACGCAACCCACGTGTCTGTACGACAAACGGTTCATGAGATATAGAGGCACTTCCTGTTTGGCGAAGGGCACTTCCTGTTGCACCAATTAAGGTCAAGGACTCTTAATCAAGTCATATGACGCCACCCACGCGTCTGTACGACA
>NW_027664618.1:10000-31184 GCF_963921795.1 Nannobrachium achirus
ATATGCAAACCCCATTATACCTGTTTTCATAGGACCCTACATTTTGTAGTGTGTCACGCATGCGTTTGCGGTGGGCTCTTGTTCCTTTAGGCATGTTACCCTGAACAAAGGTGGGAAGGCGATGAGGTCTCTCCTCATGTTACCCTGAACAAAGGTGGGAAGGCGATGAGGTCTCTCCTCTGTAACTGCTTGCATCTGATCTCTGAGATAATGCCTGTCTTACTTATATACAGGAGTGATGTCAGAATGAGTCAGCAGAAGTGATGTCAGAATGCCAGTGATGTCAGAATGAGTCAGCAGAAGTGATGTCAGAATGCCCATATGCCCATATATGGAGATCTGCCCATATGCCCATATATGGAGATCTCTGTATCTGTGTCCCCTTTATGCCCATATACGGAAATTGCGTCCATTTTATGTCACAATGAGTCAGCGACCATCTGTTTGCCTGTTTGTCTTTGAGTCAGCAGAAGTGATGTCAGAATGCCCATATGCCCATATATGTAGACCATCTGTTTAACTGTTTGTCTTTGAGTCAGCAGAAGTGATGTCAGATTGCCCATATGCCCTGCCCATATGCCCATATATGTAGCCCATATGGAGATCTGCCCATATGCCCATATATGGAGATCTCTGTATGAGTCAGCCCTTGTGCCGATACGTCCATTTATGCCCATATATCTGTGTGCCCATATATCTGTGTCCCCTTTATGCCCATATGAGTCAGCAGTGCCCATATGCCCATATATGTAGCCCATATGGAGATCTGCCCATATGCCCATATATGGAGATACATAACCATGGCATTTTGTGTTGACTCATGTTGCGTACGCGATGTCAGAGCCTTTTATGAAATGATGTCACAATGAGTCAGCGCTTGCGCCGATTTCCTCCGGAACAGCCTGATGTCAACAATCAGCTCCGCATAAGGAGATTCCGAACGTTTTGCGCCGTTTCGGAAAAAACGCGCGTCGGGTCGGGTCGAGGCCGGGCACTGCACTCCGCGCCGCGGCGGAGAACGCGCGTGCCGAATCTGAAGCCGGTGGGACGAACGGTTCTCGAGATACGCGGATTACATACACGCAGACACGCAGAGACTTCTCGCATTTATAGATAGATTACATTTAATGTGACTCGGTTCCACAGATATATATTGTGAAAATATTGTCACAATGTTCACCTCTTGCTTACTTTTACAGTAACTATCTGACAGTTTGCTCAGTTTGGTAACGGTCTTGAAAGTCCTTAAATCATCTCTTTATAAATGTGCAGATACCCTAGTATACACTTATATACTGTGGGTTGGTTTGTTTACCATTGAGTGAGAAAAGAAAATTACATTAAGCTAATCATCATGAGGACCCCACAAAATAATTTGGGGACCCCACTTGGGGTCCTGAGTCGACACAACCCCCTAAACATTTTTCGGTCTATTAGACGTCTAATATACGTCTAAAGGCTTGTCTAAAATACGTCCAATATACATCTAGATTTGAACGTTTTTTAGACGTCTAAGCTTAGACTAGACGTTGATTAGACCTCTAATAGGCATCTATATATAGACAGTCTATATTTTAGACGTCTAATAGACGTATATAAATAGACCGCGTCTATATATAGCCGTTGAAATAACGTCTAGTCAACGTCTAGTCTAAGCTTAGACGTCTAAAAAACGTTCAAATCTATACCTCTATTAGACCAATTTTAGACCAACGTCTAATAGACGACTATTGCTCAGTGGGAAGTTTGAGAACCACTGCTCTAGACTGCTCTCAGCCTCTGGACGGGCTGGCGGGGCCGCCGCTGCGTTTAGCTCCTCCTGGGCGTGGAGCATTCAGTTCCTCCCCTGGCCCGAGAGTCCGCCGTGCGCCAGATGGAAGCCCTCCCGCCGCTCCGCGCTGCCCGGGTCATTTCCTGTCAGGAGGTCTGGTGTTAATCAAGGGCCCCGGGCCAGGCAGGAACGCCCCCACACACACACATATATACACACACACACACACACACACACACACACACACACACACACACACACACACACACACACACACACACACACACCCACCTCAATACAGTACATACACCCACCCCTCTACCCCCATCACCTTCTCTCCCTCCCTCTCCTCCATACACCTCCTTACCTACATCACCTCCTACCCTCTTCCTCCCGCTTGCTCTCAAGCTATACAATGAGACACACGACGGTCGCTTGACAAGGACAACTGTAACCTACAGTAGGACAGCTGTAACAATAGTTGTACTGACTCTGACGGAGGGTTCATGTGGCATTTTGCAGTGTCACTCTTTTTTAGTTTACCAATGGACACTTTATGTACAGTATATATTAGGGATGGTCCGATCAGGTTTTTTGGAACCGATCACCGAGCACCGATAACAAAAGTTTGATCACCCGATCCCGATCAATCACCGATCCGATCAAGTTATTATTTATATTTTCTAAATGTTAATGTTTTAACTTTAATTCATTCATTCACTCATGAATTCATTTATATATTTGCCTTATAGTTACCAGCATTACTATGTATTTATTATCATAGCAGTAACTAATTATTCCTTCAGCACTGTGGAAATCAATACCCCAAAATGGCCTCAAGTGGGCATACTGAACGGCTGGTTGATCAGATGCACCTATCCGATCGGATCGGTGAATTTACCTTTTGATTAAACCACCGATTATCGCCGATCACGCTTTGATCGGCCCGATCCGATCCATTGCCGATTGATCGGTAACATCTCTATATATTCTTCTGTTTTGTGCCTTGCTTTTTTTCCCACTGTACACAACAGTACTTCTTGTTTTTCTTTTCATACTCCTCTGTAACCTTAAACTGTTGTGCTTTCCCCTTGGGAAAATAAAGGTATCTATGTATCTACTGTATTTCTCAACCTCTAACCCCCCCCCCCCACACACACCCTAACCCTAACCCCCCCCCCCCCCCACACACACACACACACCCCTAGGTTTCCACTCTTTTGTCTTCCACGAAGGTTATCAGCGCTACACTGAGCAGAAGGACAAACGGGACCCTCCCTCCATCTCTCTTTGGTGTCCGCGGGGACACTGGGAACCATGGAGACCCTTTTTTGTGAAAAATGCATGTTTCTACTGTATGTCAGTGGTTCTTAAAGCGACCCCCATAAAGGAGATTTGAGTTACAAATGTTTGCTTTGCAAAAATAGCAGATTTACAAGCTCGCAGCGCAGTCTGAGCTTGTAGATCTGCAATTTTTTAATAGTTAAAGCATAACATAATGTGTCCCTGCTTTCTTTAAACCAGTGGGTCTCACCTGGGTTTCACACCAGGAGGCAGGCTGTGCGACGACAACAAACGTCAGTGTAGAGGTTTTGACAGGTTTTTCATCTGCAAAGATTCATTGGCCCATTCTGTCTGAAATAAATCTAGGGATTTGTGCAAATACATCGGTTTTTGTTGGCATCAAGAATGTGAAATAATTTCAGCATGAAATGGTGCACGGTTGTATTATTTGTCCCCACTTCTCCGCTGGGGCCCTGGTATGTTTGCGTCGTATTAAAAGACCACTGTCTACCTCTGCTTTGTGCACCAGAAACAGCTGATCATCACAACGTGTTACTTTGCGACTGGTTTGAGCTTGTAGATCTGCTACAGTTTAGGGCACAGGAGACCGCCGTGCGTGAAATGGAATGTCGAGGCTTTCCTAACCGTCACCATTAGTTTATGCTTGAACTATTCACAAATTGCAGATATACAAGCTCACTGTGAGCTTGTAGATCTGCTATTTTTGAAAAATCGTGAAAACGTGTGCAAATCCACGGTTAAATATATAGGGGTCCTTGACATGAAAAAGAACCACTGACATAAGCCCCTTTTCCACTGACCCAAGTGGACTGGCCCAACACCACTCCACATCGCCCACTTGTGCCAGGTTTTCCACTACAAGGACCTGGGTAGAGTGGTGTGAAAGTGGTACTAAACGTGGTACTAAAAAGTATCCAATCCAGAGTAGGTCTGAGCTAGGCCAACTGACTTTTTATTTAGACCACCAGGATAGTTGTAATACATGATTATATATTCTATTGTGTTATAATCACTGTTATAATCTATTATAGTGTATTATAATTACCATAGTAATGTATTAATACTTTATAGAATATTATAATCACAGTTATAATCCATTATAGTGCATTAATTGGGATAATTGTAATACAAATGTATATTGTATTATAATCACAGTTAAAAGGGTAAATTTGTTTCTTACCGATAGGGGTACTTTTGTTTAATGGAAAATGTAGATATTTGTATGTGGTGCGGTGCTAAAGCTGCAGTTGAAAAGGGGCTTTAGAAACACGCGTTTAAAAAAAAAACCTTTAGAAGACATTCATGGAATCGGGTCCAAATCTTGAATGACTTGCACAAATCTTGTAAAACATAAGATAATAGTTACAGTAATGGTGTCCCCACGGACACCACAGAGAGATGGAGGGAGGGACCCGTCTGACGGGCCGTCTGTCCTTCTGCTCAGTGTATCGCTGGACACACTCCCATGCAGATAACCTTATCTCCCCAGCTCCTCCCTGCTCCGATGACTGCAGGATACACACACACACACACACACACACACACACACACACACACACACACACACACACACACACACACACACACACGCACACGCGCACACACACGCACACACACAGGATGGACTGGTTGTGCAAGCTGGGGAGTTGGTGCTCTGTCCCTCTTTGCTGTCCAGTGTTTCTCAAGCTCTTTTTAATGGCTTTACGACGAGCTTTGGTCTGCAGTGTTGTGGGTTGAAAGATTCCCTCTGAGAACAGCATCGCCTCAGCAGTGGCCACAGCACGCACGCACGCACGCACGCACGCACGCACGCACGCACGCACGCACACACACACACACACACACACACACACACACACACACACACACACACACACACACACACACACACACACACACACAATCACGCACACACCAGTGCACTCAGCAGGGTTCCTGCTCTGCGTTTGGGGACGTCAGGAGACTGTCACACATGGAGCGCATGTTGTGTGTCCATGGTAGTGTGTCCATCGTCACCTTATCTTTGTTTGTTTCCTCCACTGGTCAACCCTGCATGTTGGTCAAGTCAGGCTGGCTGTCTCTCTCTGTCTCCCTCCCTCGCAGACACACACCAACCCAGTGGTGGAAAAAGTACTCACATTTTGTACTTAAGTACAGTTTTGAGGTCTTTGTAATACACTCGAGTATAGAGGGTATGCGTGTGACATCATCATCATACCCGGAATTTATGTGGGAACGCCTACTGAGTGGCAAACTTTCTGGCCTTGACAGCCCATACATCCAAACAGTAAAGTCCTATCTGATTGCATTAAACAACGTTAAACTCACTTTGCCACTTGATTTGCCACTCGATTTGCTATTCACTTCATGCATGCGCATACCCTCTATGTCCAGTACTTCTACTTCTACTCCACTACATCTCGGATCCAGATATTGTACTTTTTACTTCCCTGCATTTTCTTGAAAACTTTACGTATATAGTTACTCGTATATAGTTACTAGTTACCTTGTAGATTCATTATTATTACAAAAACATACACTAACAACTTGAACTTTATATGCATTTTGGCCATTTGAAAATAGCAGATCTACAAGCGATGCGACACATCATGAGTTTGTAGATCTGTTATTTTCAGAAGATTCTTCAATTGTGTGCGCTTGCGCGCGCGCGTGTGTGTGTCGGACTGTCTCTCTCTCTCACACACACACATACACACACACTACAGTACAAACAGACATGAGGATGGGCCTGCTCTTTGATGCTGCCAGCTGCTTTGTGTCTGCGTGCGTGTGTCTGCGTGCGTGCATGCGTGCGAGTATGTGTACGTGTGTGTGTGTGTGTATGAGCTGAGCGTTCTCAGGCCCAGGTGAAAGGGTCTCCTCCATCACAGTATAAGTGGTCATATTGAACTCAGTGAAACTACACTAGTTTGGTTTGGCACAGTTCAGTTGGGCTCTTGTTGGCCCTGAGTGCTGCTTCCTCTGTGCTTTCAATCAGCTTTTAATCCATTTCCTGTTAATTTCCCTCCTCCAGATGAAGAAACCTAAATCAACAACTACTCCCACCGGGAGAACAAAGACTAGCAGTGGTTTCTACAACTTTGTTTCATTTCAAGAAAACCCCCACAAATGGAAACCAAATGAACCCAAAGGGGTCCATTTATATACTCTCTTCCATGTACACTCTTTGAGTTTCAGACCGTGAGGGTCAATTTGGAACCGCCTCAGGAAGCCCTGAAATGCACTGTTGTAGAGCAATATAACCAGTAAGACTCCCTAATCGGTAGGGCTGCGAATCTTTGGGTATCCCACGATTCGATTCAGAATCGATTCTTGGGGTCACGATTCAGGGTTTTTTTTTTTTATTCTTTCAAATCCAAACGATTCAAATTCAGAAACGATTATTTTCCGATTTAAAAACGATTCTCTATTCAAAACGATTCCCTATTCAAAATGATTCTCTATTCAAAAAGATTCTCTATTCAATTCATATATCAGGATCTACTCCAGTCTGCTGGCATGAAAGCAGAGTACATTTACGTAGCTTTTATAATTGTAAAGGTTTTATCCACTTATTGCAATAATGTAAACACACAAAGGTAAATCCAAGACAGCATGTCTGATTTATTCATGCTTGCACACATTGTTTTAACTTGTACAAACACAAAATAATATCTAATAAATCATCGTAATAAAATTTGATTTTTGTTAATGAGAATCGATTCTGAATCTTACCATGTTAGAAACACGATTCGAATTCGAATAGATTTTTTCCTGCACCCCTACTAATCGGGACATAAGCGACCGTCACTTCGCATACACAAACTTTAGAAGGCAATCGTAGCCAATCAGGAGGGAATATGGGAAATGGGACAGATCCATGTTGATGACATGACTTTAGAGATACTGTGTACCGCTTTGGTGATTTTAGGCCAATCACATCTGTAGGAGCAGTGTCCAAAAATGTGTTTTGCAAAAGTCGGCCTGATGGTGGCGCTAGAAGAGGGCCATGTGAGAAATCAATTGTGGAGGTTGTGATTTGCCATGCTTAGTCAATGAAGGCTATGAACGCTGCTGTAGGATTGGCAGACCCTCGATCTACACAACAAAGCCTCAAGTTTCACTACAAGTAATGTACATTAACTCTGAGAGCATTATACTGTATTTTACTCTCTATTAGAGCACTATCTAGCCCTGTGTGTGACCTTCCCCAGCACTGTAGCTCCAGGATGAAGTCCCATTGTGTTTAGAACCTGCTCAGGGGGTGTGAAGATGTGAAGATTTTTCTTTCTCTTTTTTTTCTCTGAACATTGTTATATCACAAATGTTAAATCAGTCCCATCACACAGATATGAATCGATGGATTGAAACAGCCTTTTAATTAGTTTAGTTTTTTCGACACTTTATGTACATTTTTATTTTATTTTTATCTGATCAGTATCGTGCATGCCTCCATGCTCAACGCACTTTTGATTCTACCCCGGGGAGGGGGGATCTCAAAAACGAAGGCTCATTTTGAGGGTTTGTTCCTCCACTCTGAATTACCAGTGGGTGCACATTGTTCAGTGTTGATTTCGTTGACTAAAACTATGACGAAAAATGTTCGTCGACTGCCTTTTTCACTGACGGAAACTAAATTAAAACTAAATGAAAAACTAAGCTGTGATGACTAAAACTAAGACAAATATATTGACAATTTTCGTCAACAAAATAAAAACTAGACTAAAACTTTAGGGAGGGGCTAGTGGAGAAGAGTCATTTTATGTTTGGTTGCTCTCAGGTGTTGCGTGCTGAAAATAGCAGAGCTACCGTTGTGAGCTTGTAGATCAGCTATTTTCGGCACGTAACCAAGTGTCATTATGATGCCATCAAGGCCTGCCAAAATACATTTCAGTTGACTAAATCGACTGTAGATTTAGTCGCCTAAAATCTTATGACATTTAGTCGACTAAAATTAGACTAAAACTAAAAAAAATCAGGTGACTAAATTATGACTAAAACAAAATGACATTTTATTCAAAAGACTATGACTAAAACTAAATAAAAAATTGCTGTCAAAAACAACACTGGCATTGTTAGTGTGGTTGCCTCTGGGCTTAATATTGATGACATCATGGATCTCCATATATGGGCATAATAGGGACAAGGACTGACAGATACAGAGATATTTGGGAGTGACTCGCCTCAAGGCAACCACACTTGCAATTTACAATTGCATCATTCTAGTTATTTACAGTACAAACTGAAGAACTGAATCAATTACAAATGTATGTTGTATCGTGTGGCTTTAAATATTCCTACTCTGCTATATCAGACATTATAATATAGTTTGTCACTGTCGGGCAGAAACCTTGTATCTCCCAGTTTCATATTATTTTTTGTCGTAAGTTAAAGCCCTGCTTCATCATTCAAGACTGTCGCGCAAGACTAGTGAAACATAGCAGATCTGCAAGCACGCATATCGTCTATTTTCACTAGTTTAGATTGTTTCTTAAATGATGAATACAAAGCGAACAGTTTTGGACATACAAGGTTTCCACCCGACTGCGACAAGTATCACACGGTGTGTGTGTGTGCGTGTTTGTGTGCGTGTGCGTTATGGCAATGTGACTTCAAGGAGAGAGGATGGCAGTTAGGCCTCAGCGTAAGCCCATGGAAAATAAACACTTTATAACGCACACACGCGCACGCACGCACGCACGCACGCACGCACGCACGCACGCACACACACACACACACACACACACACACACACACACACACACACACACACACACACACAGACCCAGTCAACGCGCTCAAGCGCTCCCTATTTTTGGCATCGTTTTCATTTCCTCCTCCGTATAACTGTAGAGATAGCAAATCCCTGAGAATAATCCACCATACACACACCATACAGGGGCCTGTGTGTTATTGACCGGCCTGGGTCTATATGGACTTAATTTACTGCTTTCCTGTTACTCTACCCCCCCCCCCACCCCCCCACCCCCCTCTCTTCCCCCCCACCCCCCTCTCTCTCTCTCTCTCTCTCTCTCTAAAACACACATGGTTTTCACTGTACATATAACAATAAACATCTTGTTGTATCTTGTATCACTCTCTTTTTCTCTCACCCTCAACGCCCCCTCTCTCCTCCCTCTCTCTCTCCTCTCTCTCCCCCCTCTCTCTCCCCTCTCTCTCTCTCTCTCTCTCACCTCCCGTGTTTGACATGGTGGTGAGATACTTGTGTAGCACTGACTAACATTGACCGTTTGATGGAGCTCGTTCATTTTTATTGATAATGAGCACCTTATCGATCCTGAGCATGTTCTAATATTTTGTGGAAAGATGTGAGACGACAAATTCAAGAACATAACTGGTATCTTTTATTATTGGCCAGTTGTTGCGAATGTGAGTTTGTGGCTGACCACCATCTATGAAGATAACAAAAATATCATTAAAACAATCATTCATTAGTGTGCAATAAGTGTTAAATGGCTTTATACTATGGATAGTACTGCAATCATTTCTTGATCACCTCTTGTCTTGATTGTTTAAACATGACATCATGGGCCGCAATGCTCGATTACAATCTTGATAAGCCCAAAGCTTATTGATACCGGGTACTCAATACATCTGTTATCGGGTTATCGAGCTACCCTTGTTTAGGGCTCCATCCCTACCGTTTGGACACTTTTTGTTTGGCACTGCATTGATTAGTTGTGCTTTACGTTGTGTTGTGACGTGACTCTTATGAGCTTGCTTTTCGACACTTTATGTGTTGGGCGGCCGAGCGTCTAGTCGGTGCCCTGGCCAACTCGGGAACAATGTAAATAGGGAATGAATGCCCCGCCCTTTAATGCAAACCCCATTATACCTGTTGTCAGTTTGCATGTGTCCATTTATGCCCATATATGGAGATATCTGTCTGTCTACGTCCATTTTATGCCCATATATGGAGATCTCTGTAGGACCCGTTTTGACCATGTGTTTGCCTGTGTCCAATTATGCCCATATATGGAGTTATCTGTCTGTCTGCGTCCATTTTATGCCCATATATGGAGATCTCTGTAGGACCCGTATTGACCATCTGTTTGCCTGTGTCCATTTATGCTCATATATGGAGATATCTGTATCTCCATTTTATGCCCATACTGTATATGGAGATCTCTGTATCTGTTTGTCTGTGTCCCTGTATGCCCATCATGGAGATCTCTGTATCTGTCTGTGCCTCCGACTGTGTTGCAGACACAGTGCCGGTTCCCCCTTTAATGCAAACCCCATTATACATGTTGTCATAGTTTTATGCCCATATATGGAGATCACTGTATCTGTTTGTGTCCCTTTATGCCCATTATGGAGATCCCTGTATCTGTCTGTGCCTCCGACTGTGTTGCAGACACAGTGCCGGTCCCCCCTTTAATGCAAACCCCATTATACCTGTTGTCATAGGACCCGTTTTGAACATCTGTTTGCCTGTGTCCATTTATGCCCATTGACTCATGTGGTAGTGCCGGTTCCCCCTTTAATGCAAACCCCATTATACCTGTTGTCATAGGACCCGTTTTGACCATCTGTTTGCCTGTGTCCATTTATGACCATTGACTCATGTGGTGTACGTGATGTCAGAGCCTTTTATGAAGTGATGTCACAATGAGTCAGCGATTGCGCCGATTTCCTCCGGAACAGCCTGATGTCAACAATCAGTTCCGCATACGGAGATTCCGAAAGTTTTGCGCCGGTTCGGGAAAACCGTGCGTTGGGTCGGGTCGAGGCCTGGCACTGCACTCCGCGCCGCGGCGGGGAACGCGCGTGCCGAATCTGAAGCCGGTTGGACGAACAGTTCTCGAGATACGCGGATTATATACAGACAGACACGCACGCACGCACCCACGCACGCAGAGACTTCTCGCATTTATAGAGAGATATTCTTCTTTTTTGTGCCTTGCTTTTTTTTCCACTGTACCCAAGATGTACTTCTTGTTTTTCTTTTCATACTCCTCTGTAACCTTGTAACCTTAAACTGAAGTGCTGCCTCTGGGCGACTGAATTTCCCCCTTGGGATAATAAAGGTATCTCTCTATCTATCTCTCTATCTATCTCTCTATCTATCTCTCTATCTATCTACAGTATCTATCTATCTCTCTATCTCTCTCTATCTATCTATCTATCTATCTATCTATCTATCTATCTATCTATCTATCTATCTATCTATCTATCTATCTATCTATCTATCTATCTATCTATCTATCTATCTCTCTCTCTATATCTATCTCTCTCTCTCTCTCTCTCTCTCTCTCTCACATGTTGCGGCTGGAAGCGCTAGTGATTCCTCAGCATCAACTCTCTCATCGGGTTCTCCTACGACAGCGGTGGATCACCCTGCAGTCTGCTCACTCCGCCATTAAAGGGCCTACACCATGCTTTTAAAACTATATTTTTTGTATAAATATATGCTCAAAATTGAGTCTTAGACAGGTTTTAACCCTCAACAAACACTCTGACCATTCTTTTTGTTTGTTCTAGCTCTACTATAATGAGGCTCTCCAGCTGCAATACCAAAACGGCCTCTGTTTGCTCAGGGGCGCATCTAGTGGGGTTTTTCCAGAAAAAAAAAGAAGTTTTTTGAAAAAAAAGAGAAAAAAAAAAGTTTTTGAAAAAAAAAGTTTTTTGAAAAAAAAAAGTTTTTTGAAAAAAAAATTTGAAAAAAAAATGTTTTGATTTTTTTTTTGACTTTTTGACAGTTTTTGAAAAAAAAAGTTTTGAAAAAAAAAATTTTTGAAAAAAAATTTTTTTTGAATTTTTTTTTTTTGGAAAAAACATTTTTTTTGACTCTGAAAAAAAAAACGGGAAACGCGTGTGACGTCACATGCGTCAACTCTCAGAACAGCACTGTTCTGAGAACCCGTGGAAAGCTTTTCATCTCTGTCTTCCCAAAACCAGAGAAAGACACAATGTACAGAAATAGGACTTTGTGAGGATAGAAGGTGCCAGTGGGACCCCAAAAAAAGGTTTTAAAATAGAAAAAGTGAAAATTCATGGTGTAGGTCCTTTAACGAGGCTGCTCTGTCATCACACTCTTGACTAAAAAGAAAATTGCGGAACTACAAGCTTGTAGTTCCTCTCATTTCTTTCAGAGAATGGCTCTTGGCAACCACAGGAGTTGTCGAGAAAATATGAATCGAATCTGGAATGATTGATTGATTGGAGTAACGGGAACGGCGGTTCCTCGGGGGGCGCTGTGTGATGCTGCCAGGCAGGGACGTGCTGGGCCCCTGATTCAGCCCCGGGAAAAAAAAGTTGGAGAGGCCCTCATTGCGCACTATAGAGAGAGATCTCCTCTCTATAGCGCTGCTGCTACTCATAAGATTTGTGACAAAGTGACAAGCCAGTGGGCCAATTACATGAGTTATTACGCGTTGTTGTCGGGTGGAAACCTTGTATGTCCAAAACCGTTTGTTTTGTATTTATCATTTTAAAAATGATTTAAACTAATGAAAACAGCCGATCTACAAGCACACAACGCCTCGGCTGTTTTCACTACTTTTGTGCAACAGCCTTGTATGATGAAGCAGGGCTTTGCTTTGCGAAAAAATGTACAAATTTGAAAATTGGAGATACAAGGTTTCTGCCCGACAGTGACGATTTACTTTGTTGGCCGCCCAGCCCCCAAAATGGAACAAAGGCCGACATTTTATTTTTATTTTTTCCTAATGGCCGGCCTGGACCGGCCGGGAATGAACCGGCCGTTCGGGAGTTGTCCCGCTTTTCCCAATGGCCCCCAGGGTCCCCTGCTGGCTTTTTACTGCCACAGCTACTGCTGGGACAGAAGAGCAGCAGTGCTAGGGGTTTCCCCGGGGGAGTTTCAGGGGTTTTGGGACCCGCTAAAACTGGAAACGTGGGGCCCTTAGAATAATAGACCCTTTTCACAAACTTCTGCTTTTTTTTTCGATTTTCCTTCTTTATTTGTCGCAGCGTGCCAGCGTTGTTAGGAAGCCAACCTCCTGTCACCTCCCGGTTCCGCCTGCGATCACTTATAGGCCGTGTTTCGACACAGCGCATAACGCGCCACAGGTGTTGCCGTTGACACGAATTTGTCGGTTTTTCTGTTGTCTCGCGGCCGCACAACTATAAAAAGAAAAAGAGAGAAGAGATTTGTTCGAGGGTGGTTGCAAAACGCTTAACGGCCCAGAGGAAAGTTAGAACTCTTTTCGTTGTTATGTAACTAACTTGTACTGTACACACACAGGCACGCACACACACACGCATGCACGCACACACACACGCACACACACACACATCTGTCTCTCAGGTGGGATCGCCGGCCTTCTGTGGGGGCCTCGCACCACTGCTCTGGGCAAGAGGTTGAACACACATGCACATACACACACACACACACACACACACACACACACACACACACACACACACACACGCACACGTTCACACACTCTTGCACGCACACACATGCACACTGGCTGCAGAACCCAAATCAAGTGTGTACAGTACACATATACAGTCAGGGACGTGCAGAGAATGTTAGAGAGGCAGGGGCTGACATTTCTAAAAGGGCCTTTTGGTGAAAATATTGAAAATAGCAGACCTCCAAGCTCACAACACGTCGCAGCGCAACGCGTTGTGAGCTTGGAAGTCGGCTATTTTCAGTGCTTGATACCACACTGAAATAAGCATAATCAAGTCAATACTGGCATGGGTTTCTACACAGAGAGGATAATTCTTTCAACATAAGATGCTGCATTCAAGTTCAGGAGAGTTTGGACAAGGCAATTCTCTTGAATGCTGCCTTCAGGTATGACATGGAAAGGGGGCATTTTGCATTTATTTCACGTCAGTAAAAACTGCATTCATGGTCTGGAAAGGGCACTTTTTACAGACGGCTAAAAGGGCAGGGGCTCAAGCCCCCTTTGATGTATATGTGTGCACGTGCCTGTATACACTGTACACACTCCCTACACGGTCAAATGTGTGTAGAGAGCTTGATTACAGGTCCATTTGGTTCCATTTGTACTTTCACAGAGTCAAACGAACATTGAGGCTTTTTAATGTGTACCAGACTTCAGCCAATCCCACGCGTACAGTACGTACAGTAGTTGTCTCACACTTTCTCCCACGCCATCCCCCATCATGCAGTAGCAGCCGACCTCCCTGTGGAGCGTTGGAACAGCAGCAGTAAGTGTGTGTGTGTGTGTGTGTGTGTGTGTGTGTGTGTGTGTGTGTGTGTGTGTGTGTGTGTGTGTGTGTGTGTGTGTGTGTGTGTGTGTGTGTGTGTGTCAGTGGTGTAAAGTACATTTACTCAAGTACTGTACGAGTTTGAGGTATTTTTTACTTTACTGGGGTATTTCCGATTTTCAGTGCTTCTACTAGATTATTACAAAACATATCGTCGTTGTCGGGTGGAAACCTTGTATGTCCAAAACCGTTCGTTTTGCATTTATCATTTTAAAAATTATTTAAACTAGTGAAAACAGCCGATCTACAAGGCGTTGTGTGCTTGTAGATCTGCTGTTTTCACTACCTTTGTGCGAAGGCCTTGTATGATGAAGCGGGGCTTTACTTTGCAAAAAAAAAAAAACATACAAATGTGAAACTTGGAGATACGAGGTTTCTGCCCGACAGTGACGATATATAGGCTACATTAACCACTTCAGCACTATAAACATGTTTTTTCCATTTGAAAATAGGGTAGCACTTTACAATAATGACCTGTTATAAATCATTTATAAACATTTATAAGCAGTTTGTAGATGAGTAATAAACATGAACAAACTGTCTATTGACATTTGTAAATGTTTACCTAATCATTCATAACTGTTTTAAACATCATTTACATGTTATTAGTAAGGTATTAGTAAGTAGTAAACTAATCATGAATAAACCATTTATACACATTCGTAAATGATTAATACATCATTTGTAACAAGAAATTATGCATTATTTATATGCTATTTGTAGATAAGTAACTAATCATTTACAAGCTATCTATATACCTTGTAAAACATTCCTAATATATCTATAAATCATTAGTAGATGTTATCAAGAGCCCTAATGTAAAGTGATACTTGGTCGCAAGTTACTATGAAAACCTCCACCGGCTGTCTGTTAGTCCCTTTGTCAGTCTATATTAATTCATTATATCATTATTCTAAAGTGCTACCGAAAAGGGTAAATCTATTTTTTTCCCTCTTAAAATAAAGAAGAAAAAAAAAACTTGTGAAAAGGGAGATTTTCTGCATATGACTACTTTCTACTGATAGTATATTTGTACTTTAACTCAAGTCAATTTGGAATTCCAGACTTTTACTTGTAACCGAGTATTTCTACATTGCAGTATTGATACTTTTACAAGTAAAAATATGTGAGTAATTTTTTTCCACCTCTGGTTTTTGTGTGTGTGTGTGTGTGTGTGTGTGTGTGTGTGTGTGTGTGTGTGTGTGTGTATGTGTGCGTGCGTGTGTGTGTGCCTGCACATGCCTGTGTGTGTTTGTACAGTATGTGCCACCACTGTTGTGCGTGGGAGTGGATTAGCTGACCTCCTGTACACTATGTTCAGAATAGTGGGATTTGGGCGAGTTTGGGAGTTCCTTGAGGGCAGTGTGTGTGTGTTTGCGTATGCGTTTGCGTGTGTGCGCGTGTGCGTGTGCGTGCGTGTGTGTGTGTGTGTGTGTGTGTGTGTGTGTGTGTGTGTGTGTGTGTGTTTACACAGAGGGGGCGGCAGCATGATGAAGCTATAGTTATTGTAGCTCACATGCGTGGGCTCTCCATAGAGAAATGGTTTAATACCGTGGATGGAACATGATACCCATAATCACGGGAAGTCCAGTTGTGTATGTGCTCCAAATGTGTGTGAACCATACTGTCACTGCCGGGCAGAAAGACCTGCAATATCTGCATGCAGGGACGTGCTGGGCCCCTGATTCAGCCTGGGAAAAAGAGTTGGAGAGGCCCTCATTGCACGCTGCTGCTACTCAAAGATTTGCCATTTCAGATCATGACAAGTGACAAGCCAGTGGGCCAATTACATGAGTTATATTTCATCGTTGTCGGGTGTAAACCTTGTATGTCAAAAACCGTTTGTTTTGTATTTATCATTTTAAAAATGATTTAAACTAGTGAAAACAGCCGATCTACAAGCACACAACGCCTCGCACCGCGAGGCGTTGTGTGCTTGTAGATCTGCTGTTTTCACTACTTTTGTGCGACGGCCTTGTATGATGAAGCAGGGCTTTGCTTTGCGAAAAAATTTACAAATTTGAAACTTGGAGATACGAGGTTTCTGCCAGACATTGACGATTTACTTTGTTGACTGCCCAGCCCCCAAAATGGAACGAAGGCCGACATTTTATTTTTATTTTTTTCCTAATGGCTGGCCTGGATCGGCCGGGAATGAACCAGCCGTTCGGGAGTTGTCCCGCTTTTCCCAATGGCCAGCACGTCCCTGTCTGCATGTGTCATTGCTAATTTCTTTTCATAAATGAAAGCCTAAATGCTATACTTAAAGTAGTGATTTTAGCTATTTTTGAAAGATTATTATAATAATTCTTGACTATAATGGCATGGCCCAAAATAGGGACGCCAGGTTGAAAGAGTTTATGTTTGTCTGTGGGTTTTATAAATAAAAACCGTCAAAATCAACAAGCGCTTGTGACTAATCCGTTTGAACATAGCTTTTCCATCTACTGATCTCCGTTAGCAGTGGTTCTCAACATGTGGGTCGGGACTCCCACGGGGTCCCCAAATTATTTTGGGGAGGGTCCCCAGATGATTAACTAAACCAACATAAATTTTAAGTGTATACTATAGAGGGTATCTGCACATTTCTAAAGTGACAATTTAAGGACTTTTTAATACCTCTAAGATGACAAATTAAACATTGGCCAAATGATCAAATATTATACGCAGAAATTGTGAAAATAGCTGATCTACATGCTCACAACGCCTCGCAAACGCGAGGCGTTTTGAGCATGTAGATCTGCTATTTTCACAATAGAACCGTGCTACAAAATGTAATTGCTCAACTCTTAGTGCTCACGTCAAGGTGGGACGGGGTCCCCAGTTAAAATATGATTATTTTGGGGGGTCCCATTAGGGATGGGACGATAATCCTTGTTATCGTCTATCGAAAAGGAACGCTTTTGGACACGGACAGGTTTCCACCCGACAACCACGTTACGTTGTAAGTGTTTTTGTGGCACGTGCGTGGGGGGGTTGCACGAGGGCTTCCATGTCATCATGGGCGCGGTACAGTACAGTAGAGTACAGTACATGTTAATAGGTGGTGTGGCTAGCGGTGGTGACCACTGGGGTGAGTTTCTGCCTGGTCACATGACCTACACCCACCCTGTATAGTCTGCCCTTTGATGTGAACCTCAACTGTTTATGGAAGCTGTATGTATGGATGGATGGAGGCTACACCTATACATGCAGTACATGGGGTGTGTGGTGGTGTGGGGAGTGTTTTTCTGTGGGTGCGCGAGTGTGTGGTGTAAAACAGTGTTTCTCAAACTTTCAAATGTCACGGTCTCCCTTTAAAGGAACTATAGACAACTTTTTATTGAGAAACGGATGCTAAGTTAAAAATAATGTTCGAAAATATTTTATAAAAAAAAATATGCTTCAAATATGTGTTTCTGTTTAAAAATGTCCACAAAAAGCGTAAAATAATGATAAAATAATAATTTTCGCCATTGTCGGCCAACACTTTGTTTACATCCATATAAAAGAATAGACTAGGATGTAAACAAAGTGTCAGCCTGACAATGGCCAAAATGTATATTTTATCATTATTTTACGCTTTTTGTGGACATTTTTGAACAGAAACACATACGAAGCATATTTTTTTATAAAATATTTTCGAAACATTATTTTTATTTTAGCATCCGTTTTTTCAAGAAAATGTTGACTCTAGCTCCTTTAACTCTGACAGCATACAAATGGAACCAAATGAACCCTAACGGGTCGGGTCCATTTGGTACCATTTGTACGCTGTCAGAGTTACAGACGTGTAGGGGTCAATTTAGACCCCAAATAAAGGAACCCACAAAGTCCCTGGAATCCACTTTGAGAAACACTTGTGTAAAAAGTTCTAAAATGGTCTACTTTAGTAAAAGTATCAATACTGCAATTTACATGTACGATGCCTAAGGGCGAAAAGCGACCTCGCCCTAAAGGGCGCGCGATGTCTTGGCCCTCTGGCCAGTGACGTACCGTATATCAGACCAGTTACCCATATGGAGACCCCTGGTACCCATAGATATTCACCGATACGGGCTTAATATTGATGACTTCAGGGATCTCCATAAATGGGCATAAAAGGGATTTGGTTCCCCTGGCATCACAGGGATCTCCGTATATGGGCATAAAAGGGATTTGGTTCCTTTGACATTGTAGTGATGTCAGAGCGTGAGAGTCAGCGTGATGTCAGAGCAGCAAACCTATAGACCATAAAAAAGCGTATACGGACGGACATTTATAAATGCTCTGTTACAAGTAAAGGCCTGTGTTCAGAATGTTGAGTGAAGTACAAAGGTATTGGCTACAATATATGCTTAAAGGGGAAGACCACCCATTTTCAATATTGAACTATGTCATTAATATACCTATATTGATTTGGGGGTTTGTATTGTAAAGTACAACTTGATGACATCACACCGTTGTACTTTACAATACAAATCCCAAAATCAATCTTCCAGTTCTAGGCAACACAGAAGGGAGGGAACTTTTTTATATTTCCACACAACTCCTCTAAGTTAGATTAATGACATAGTTCAATATTGAAAATGGGTGGGCTTCCCCTTTAATTACCCAAAGTAAAAGTGCAAATAGGTTTGAAAATAGCAGATCTATAAGCTCCAGTTTGTAGATTAGCTATTTCCAAATAGCCACAGTATAAAATAGGGCTGAAGTGGATTGTGTTGGATGTATGTTTTATAATATAACTAGCCCTTACCCGTTCAAAGATAATGAGCTCCGAAATGATGTGCGGTGTGTGGGTTATGGGATGTGCACTGTGCACACAGTATATGAGGGATGGAAAGTAACTTTAACTGGTGCTTGCATGATAATATGTAGGAGCATCAATGTAAGAAATACCCGTTTCGTTTAATGGCTATAGAGATACTGTGTACCGATCTGCATGATTTTTGGACAACATCTGTAACAGGGCCAGACACCCCCACAATCCGAGATGTAGTGGAGTAGAAGTAAAAGTGCTGGAAACTGGAAATACTCAAGTAAAGTACAAATTCCTCAAAAATGGACTTGAGTACAATAATTAAGTAAATAGACGCGACGCGTTGTGAGCTTAGAGGTCGGCTATGTTGGGTGCTTGATACCACTAACTGAGCTAATAATCAAGTGAACACTGGAGATGTGGCGTAACGGCATGGATTTCTACACAGAGAGGGCAATTCTTTCAACATAAGATGCTGCATTCAAGTTCAGGAGAGTTTGGACAAGGAAATTCTCTTGAACGCTGCCTTCAGGTATGGCATGGAAAGAGGGGGCATTTGCATTTCTTTCACCATAGTGAAAACTGCATTCATGGTCTGGAGAGGGCACTTTTTACAGAATGATAAAAATGGCAGGGGCTCGAGCCCCCCTTTGATGTCTATGTGCGCACGTGCCTGCGCGCGCGTGTACTTGTGCACGTGACGCTGTCCAGTCATCAGGGTTCCCTGGCAGGAAGTGGCCTGGTGATTAGGTGGATCTGACAGCTTCCTCAGATAGCGGCTCTTCCTCTGGTTCTGTGGGACTCCTCTCTCTCTCTCTCTCTCTCTCTCTCTCTCTCTCTCTCTCTCTCTCTCTCTCTCTATCTCTCTCTCTCTCTCTCCTCCACCGTCTCTTATCACACCATGTCCTCCTCTCTGTCTTCTCTCTGTAAATGACCCCCCCACCCTCCCCCACCCCCCTGCTTACTACAGGCCTCCACACGCTGGGTGGAGGGCAAAAAAAAAAAAAACCTTTGTTTCAGTGAACCTTTCATTTTGTTCGCGGTCACGATCCGTTCAAACGATTCGTTCGAAGTCATCCCGTGAAAAAACACTATTGTGGGAGAGTTTTTTTATTGCGTCGCGCGTTCGGCCCGCCCTCCTGTTCCTCTGCGCCGTGGGCTATTAGTATTCGTATCGATGAACCTTGCTTATTGTAAGTCGCTCTGGATTACGAGCATCTTGCCAAATGCCTAAATTATAAAATGCTTTAGGGGGAGGGGACGGGGGTATGAACGAAAGCGTGAACGTAACAGTTTAAGGAAATGAGCGTTCACGATTCATTCATGAACACCACATCACTACTGCACACACACACAAGGCTGCCCACGAATCCAGTGGTTCTCAACCCTTTCTGGAGCAGGGCCCATTTGGGCCCCCCAATTGACAGCATTCACGGCCCACCCTTCTGACCATTCCAACACAGCAGCCATCCGGCTGTGAGTTGTTTTCGTGAGGTAAAGCCTTACATGTAGTAAGCATTATAATGTCAGACCAATGGTGCCTCCTTGTTCTTGAACACACACATACAGTACACACTGCACAGACACCTGCAGGATAGGGAAATTCACCCCGCACTCAATGTTTGCATATTTCCACAACAGCTTTGCATTCTGCTGCACCACTCACAGATAGGTCAAAAGTTGAGAGCTTGGAAGTGTTCCACTGGTTTTTATTTTGTGTGACTATGGGCTACCTCTAAGTCAGGGGTTTTCAAAGTGGGTGACGGGGCACCCTGGGGTGCCGCGACGGCAGTCCAGGGGTGCCGCGAGATGATTTGATAATATTTGCAATTTATTTGGACACTTGAAAAAATATTTAGTATCATTTTAAACTTGAAGTACAAAGTTATTTTCAGTCAGTTCAAACCAAAATGTCTATTATCTCAACGTTTTCCTCGCGTTAATCACTAAAGTATGGTCACTGTCGGGCAGAAACCTTGTATCTCCAAGTTTCAAATGTGTACGTCTTTTGGTAAAGCAAGGCCCTGCTTCATCATACAAGACTATCGCACAAAACTAGTGAAAACAGCAGATCTACAAGCACACAATGGCATTGTGTAGTTTAGTACATTTTATAGATGATAAATACAAAATCCCGGACTTTCACTTGTTTCACTTGT
>NW_027664616.1:0-75000 GCF_963921795.1 Nannobrachium achirus
GTTTTCGCCGATTGATACATAAAGCATGTGTCGTCGCGGGACCCATAAAATAATTCTGGGACCGCACGCGGAAGCGATGCAGATTCCCTTGGTTCCGTGATGCATATGCCCCAGAGCCGAAGGAGGCGTCTACCTTTCTATATGTCAATGCTTCAACCATGTTAAACACGTCTCCCCCCTTCTCTGCACCCTCCATTGGCTCCCGGTTGCTGCCCGCACAGAGTACAAAACACTGATGTTAGCCTACAAAGCAACCATAATTATGGTCAAAGCCTGATCCAACCCAACTAGATCAGCTAAAACAGGGAAGCTGACAGATCCTTCCCTGAAACACCCAGTACAACGCTCTCTTCTGGCTCCCAAACAAACCTGTGTCCTGTGTCAGAGGTTAAGTACCTGAGGTTGAGGTAGGTGAGGGTTAGGGTTAGGGTCAGGGGACAGGGATCGTACCTGAGGTTGAGGTAGATGAGAGTTAAGCCCTTTGCACACAGGACAGTTGCTTTTTTTTTTTTTTTTTTCGTTTGCTGCATGAATAAAACACATTGGATTTGGTGTGCAAGGCTGTGCGGAATCGGCGCTGCGGATCCCAAAAGGAGTCATAAAAGGAGTGATGAGTTTTTTACCGCATGCGACAAGACGCACGAATCGAACTGGGTTCAATCGAGAAAAAGCCACGGCTAATTCGGATCCGGTGTGCATGAGGTCATAGAGAATCGTTGTTTTCTTTTTAAAAAATGAAATTGTCCGTTTTATCCGTGCGGATAAACACGCCTGTGTGGAAAGGGCTTTAGGGTTAGGGGATCTTACCTGAGGTCTAGGTAGGTGAGGGCCTGTGTCAGTAGGTTTTAAAGTAAAGTACCTGAGGTTGAGGTAGGTGAGGGCCTGCAGCTGGCTCAGACTAGGGGACAGGGATCTCATTCCATTGTGGTAGAGGATGACCGTCTCCAGGCTGATGAAGTGACACAGCTCCTCTGGAAGCTCACACAGACGGTTCTTGGACAAGTCTGGAAGAAAGAAGAAGAACACACACATACCATGTGTTATTATGCTGTACTTGCGGGGACATTGACATAAGGTTAGGATAGCGCGGCGCTTTCATGATTGCCATTTTCCAAAGAGAAAGAAGAGGCATTTTTTTAAAGGTGGAATATAGCTGATCTATGATGTACAGTGCTTGACTAGGTAGAGACTCAGCGAACACAGCCTTGCGATAGAGAAAGCTCACCACAGACAGATCCCGCTCCCAAGGGAAGATAGGCTATGCACCCACTGCACACAAAATGTGGTGGAAACAGGGCTACACTTTCTGACCACCTGCCCACTATACCAAGACATCAGAGACACATACTTCCCACAGATTACACACACCCGAAGTGAGTTTGAAAACATGACCAAGGATAAAAAACTCCCATACCTACTGGGAGAAATACAACAATGTGCGAACACAGCAGCAAGATTTGTGAACTGTAGTGATAAAAGAAGGCTAGAGACTGGAATATAAGGACTACAAACCATTTAAATCTGTGTTTAAAATGTTCTTATACTATTTAAATCGTATTGAGAGAAAGAAATGCTGCTACTGTATTTGTTCCAAAAGCTTTATACCACTATATAAAACGTCACAATGCAACATAGCTCTGTTTACACAATGCTGTACCCCCTCCTAATGTATAATGTTCCCCATTTTCAACTGTTTGTATTTTATTTGTGATAGATGATTTAGCAATGTAAATATATATGTTTTCTCATGCCAATGAAGCACCTTTGAATTTAATTAAATTGATTATCTGGCCCACTTTAGATCGGCTATTTTCAAAAAGGTGACATTTGCACATGAACAAACATAAAATGACTTTTCTTTTTACTCTTTTAGTTCTAAAGCATCTCTTCTCCACTATAGTCACTCCCCGACATTTTAATCTAGTTTTTATTTGTTGACGAAATTGTCAGTACATTTAGTCATCGCTCTAGTCACCATAGCTTAGCTTTTCTTTAGTTTTTCTTTAGTTTTGGTCAGTGAAAAAAGGTTGTCAACCAACATTTTTTCGTTAGTTTTACGAAATCAACACTGTTTTTTGGAACCCAGTAGAACCAGTATTAGACAAAGATGTAACTATGATGTCATGATAGCAGTGACTCACTGACACACACACACACACACACACACACACACACACACACACACACACACACACACACACACACACACACACACACACACACACACACACACACACACACACACACACACACACACACACACACACAATGGGAGTACACCCTGTCCCCTAGATGAACTGTAGAAAAAAAATGATGATCTAATGCAAGTGTGTATGGGCTTGCACGCTCCCGTGCACACACACACACACACACACAAACATGCGCGCGCAGTGGCACGCACACACACACGTCATGCGTGCCTCCAGGGCACTGCCAGCATGAGAATACACATTTTTGCACTTGCTTGCTCAAACGCACTACACACACATGCATGCACGCGCACGCACACACACGTGTGTGTGCGCACACACACACACACACACACACACACACACACACACACACACACACACACACACACACACACACACACACACACACACACACACACACACACACACACACACACACACACACACACACACACACACACACACACACACACACACACACTTTGGTATGCTAGATTTCCTCATCCAGTATGAATGTGTCCAGCAGAGAGAAGGGGAAAAAAGGCAGTAACTCTAGAGAGAGAGAGAGAGAGTAAACGGACCCAAATAGAGCAGTAATTTGAAGGAGTCCTGCTCCAGTGTGTGTTATAATGCAGGCTGGACCTGTTTGTGAGAAAAACTAACTATGGTCACGGTCGAGCAGAAACCTTGTATCTCCATATTTCAACTGGGTAAATTAATGTCATCAGGCCTGGGCCACAGAGTAGTGGTCCAGGCACCTACGCTGGTAATCCAGACCAGCCTGCAGCGTTGCAGGTTCGAGTCCCGAACCCTGACAACCTTTGCTGTGTGTCACACCTCCATCTCTCTCCCCGTTTCCTGTCAGCCTACTGTACACCTATCAATAAAGGAAGAAAAAGCCCTAAAAATATATCTTTAAAAATTAATGTCATCAAATATATTATTACACTACAAGGGTCACACAAATGAAGTGAAAATCACTTATCTACAAGCTCACAATGAGACCGTTTTGATTGTTTTTTAAGTGAAAGTGGTTACGTCTACGTGGATTGTATAAATATCGAACAAATGAAAAGTATTAATAAGATCTTGTGACTGAATAATAACTACACTGAATCCATTGGATTACAGGTTGTTCTTTATACATTTCTTGAAAAGTACCAGCTTTTTCCACCCGATAGTGACGACTATGTAAAAATAGAAGCAAAAACAGAGAGAGAGAAACGTTTCACTGTCGAGAGAGAGAGGGAGAGCAAGTGGACTCAAGCTGACCTGTAATTTAAGGGACTTGGAGGATGTGTTTGTTTGGGATGGACCCGGTTTAAACATCCAATCCAGTTCCCTTTCTACACTGTTAAATTAAGACTGAGGCTTTTTGGGGACAGCGTTACAAATAGCTCAGAGAAACCAAAAACACAACATACAACCCAGGATCCCAGTGACACAGATGTCACCCCGCGCTGGGACTCAGAGGAGTGTTTGTTTGAAGCACGTCCCGTTTGCTGCATGTCCTAAAATAGCATCTGTTCTGAGCGGACCCTTCCCATGTCACCATCCAGGCTTTTAGAGTGTAGATTATCTGATGAGTTTGATCTTAACAAGCCATTTAGACCGCTCAGGAACCCCTATACTACGTAACTATATACCAGGGGTCTTCAAGGTTTTCAGGCCAAGGACCCCTTAGTTGAGAGAGAGATGAAGCAGGGACCCCCACAACTTTTTCATAGATTCCATATAGTTTCATTGTTTGACAGCACAATCATCAGTGTATTTTGGATTCATGTCAATTTGTGTTTTCAGATATTTAACCACTAGAACCGTCAATACTTGACTATTTTTCCCCTCTACACCAAACCTCTGCCAAAAATAGCCGATCTACAAGCTCACAGCGCCTCACAGTGCGAGGCGTTGTGAGCTTGTAGATCTGCTATTTTTGGCTAAAGTTCTCCGAATATGGACGCTAGGGTTTCTATCACACAAAAATTTGGAGGATCCCCTGTAGTAACTCTTAAGGACCCCCTAGTGGTCCCGGACCCCCTGTTGAAGACCCCTGCTATATACCTTTCAATCCGGGATTGTTGTTGCTATTATAGTATTTATTTAGTAACTTCCATTCAAGTATTACTAGAATTTGGAGGTATTTCTTCTTACATTTTTATACTTCCACTCCCGAGGCAAAATATTTACTTTTTACTCCACAGCAATTATCTGAAAACTGTATTTACTGTTACTTGTCAGTTTGCAGATTTTAATAATAATTATTATAAAAGATACATTAACTACTTAACTCTCAAATACCTGGAACGCACCCGAGTCGCGTTAGATTTTAACCACTTTAACCACTATTGTATGCTTTAACCTTAGAAAAATAGCAGATATACAAGCTCACAGCGCGGCACCGAGTGCCGCGCTGCGAGCTTGTAGATCTGCTATTTTTGAAAAATCGTGAAAATGTGTGCAAGTCTATGAATATCTTTGACCCGATCTTTGACCCGACTTCTAAATCCTTCCTCTAAATCAGTGGTTCTCAAACTTTTTCATGTCAAGGACCCCCAAAATTACAGGTATTTAGCCACGGACCCCCATCTCAAAATATGTTGTTCCAGGGACCCCCCAGAAGCAAATATTTGATTTACAAATGTTCGCTTTTAAATAGATATATTCAAAGACTTGCAAAAAAAAATCCTGATTTTTCAAAAATAGCAGATCTACAAGCTCGATATTTTGCTTGTATATCTGCTATTTTTCAATAGTTAAAGCAGTCAATAATCGTAGGCCTAAATGGGTTAAGCTGTATTTCCTAGTACTGCTACGATCCGAACATAGACAATCTACTAACAAGTGTAAATATCTGCTGCTATTTCCAAAAGATTTCACACAAGTGCATAGAAAGTGGCTCAGAGAAGAGACTAACACTAAACAAAGCCCAGAGGAACACACAGTGACACAGAATCACAGTTAGCAGCACGTCGTCACGTCAGACATCCCGCTTAAAAATAGCCTCCCTTCTGTCCTGTTCTGGATGGGAGCGTTCCCATTTCCCCTTCCAGGGCTGATGCTGGAATCTGGGCCATTCTCACGTAGTACCTTACTGTTGGAATTAAATGAATGTCGCAGCAATTAACCTCAATCCACCCCCCTCTACGACCCTTTGTGTTTGTTTTTATCATGTCCTCTGTCCCACACTGACATTCCACGATTTTGTAACCCATTTTTCACCCGGTGCCAATTGCCCTAAGCTGTAATCCTGGGCTCTGCTCTCCCTCTGCCAACCTGGGCAGAGCCCCGAACTGAGCTCATGCTTCCTTCAGTGCATGAAGAGTCCAAGCCGCTACTTTTCACCTGTCAGGAGGGGGAGTATTAATATTGAGAGCCAATAAGCGACTTGATCTTGCTCTTGTTTGTTAATCGAATAATTGTTGAAGCAGGTTTATTTATGAGGTGGTCTGGTGGGGTGGGCCAGCGAATGCTTTCAAGATTTCCAAGTAGGCCCTTTCTGAGTTCCAGATAGGGTTAGAGAACCACTGCACTAGCCTATGTATGTACAGTATGTAGAAATAAGATCATCGCAAGACCAGCTGTGGGCACGGCAGGGGTCATCACCATGCTGGATTGAGGTGGACATGTTTGTCAAAACTCTATTTTTGCCACGGACATACAAAATGAGTACACACACACAAAGAGCATGACCCTTAGGGTCGATCCATACCGTTAAGGAGCCTAACTAATTTCGGTTCGGCAGTAGGCGAACCCAAATATGGTTCGCATCCCCCGGTTCGGGGGGGGGGCGTCAACCGACTAAATTCGGCTCTACGGTGCTGACGAAATGTTGTGACCTCCCGACTTAATTTCGGTACTCAGCGGTGTCTTCTCATTCATTCATCCCGGCTTCACGTTCATATTCTCGGCTGTGAATCCAAGGAAACAGCCGTCGTTTGTGTGGGAGACACGCCGACTTCCAAATGCTTGTGTGGCCGTGTATTGGGCATCAGAGAGCGGATACTGGAGACGAAGAGTGGTGGACTGGGAGGCGCGCGCGCGACACACACACACACACACACACACACACACACACACACACACACACACACACACACACACACACACACACACACACACACACACACACACACACACACACACACACACACACACACACACACACACACACACACACACACACACACACACACACACACACACACACACGCCTTTGCTGCGTGTATCGCTGCTAACGCGTCGCCGACCGTTTTAAAGAGAAAAGAAGAGCTTAAACACAACTTTGCTAATTGCTAGTGTTCCGTGTTGATATGTTTTCCTTTTCCACGACGAGTTGTGTGACTGCGTGATGACATGCATGCAGCAAGGGAGGCGGCACGTCTATAATGTGAGCTTGTAGATTAAATGTTTTTGACAGAGCTCGAGCCGAGCGTTTGTGAGTGTGAGTGAGAGAGAGAGAAGAGACCCCGCTGGTGCTGCTGCCTGCTGGAGCTGCTACTCACTGGACCTCCAGTCATTCAGTGTGCAGCGCGAGGGCAAGTCAGATATGTATATCCGCCCTGCAACGCTCATTCATCGGCCACAAACGTCGTCATGCCACGGACCTCCAATATTTACAAGCGACTTGGGCACTAGCCGTTAAGAAAGTATGGATGAACTCCCCCCGAACCTAAATAATTTCGGGTCGGGGCGTCCTCCCGAACCGAAATTAGTTAGACTCTTTATAACGGTATGAAACGACCCTTACAGGTCTGTAACTCTGAGAGTGTACAAATGGAACCAAATGGACCCTTACAGGTCTGTAACTCTGAGAGTGTACAAATGGAACCAAATGGACCCTTACAGGTCTGTAACTCTGAGAGTGTACAAATGGAACCAAATGGACCCTTACAGATCTGTAACTCTGAGTGTGTACAAATGGAACCAAATGGACCCTTACAGATCTGTAACTCTGAGAGTTGAAAACTGTGACAGGGAGAGCCCGGGGGCTCCCCTGAAAGCAGTGTGTAATACATTTCGGACAGGAGGTCCCCGACCACAGAAAAAAACAGCCTTAACCCTCACGATGTACACTTTTTATGTCACAGACAAGACAGTTAAGGTCCTCAAAAGATTCTTACGAGACTACCTGTCCTACTCTGTCCAGAGAAACGTACTGATGCTCACCACTAAAGACTAAAAATATGAAGTGTGAGCTTTTATCAGTAATGTAACAGCCGTGTGGAATTCAGATACTCACAGATGGGTATTGCTTCTAAAGAAGACAAAGTCAATTTATCCTTACAGCACTTTATTTCTCCTTACCGAAAATGAGGCTTTTTGGAAGTTTAAAGCTTCCTTTTATTCACTCAGTGGTATTACACATGTGCATTTAAAAATACAAATGCAAATACAAAAATAATTGGAAAGAAATCAATCAGGATTTACCAATGCCTTAAATTAGGCTTGTTCTAAAAATAATTCCAAATTTAGATTTAAAAGCAGGAGGTTCCATTAGATTTAGATAATTCCAAAAAATTATAATATTTAACACCAAATAGGTTTAATCTCAAAATAGAGAAATGTACCTCTTTTAATGTAAGTCAATTTTACCTTCATCCATGTGGAACCAACTGCTTGAGATCTGACCAAGGTGCAAGAGAAGAATCCCCAAAAAAGAGCGCAAAGGGGCAGAGGACCAACGGCAGGGCGTAAGCCCTCCGTGTCCTCCAAAAATCCCCCAAAAAGCCTAAAAGATGCTCTGGTGTGAGCCGTTATATACGATGGTTCGATCTCAGGGAAATTCCCCAGACATATGTATGTGTGCGTGTGTGCACGTAGGTGTGCACACTCACAAAAGGAGCTTATCTTGCATCTTTTTCAGACATGGACATATGCTGAGGTATGCAGAATGCGCTGATCAGTGATGAAAATAGACATGCATGTCTCGAAAATACAGGCTGTATGTTCCGTACACAGTGTATGTAGTTCAACCACAGGAAATGCATAACCACAAAGAGGCTTCAAAGGCTTGCAAAGTTTCCAGTGCACCTGCAGTCATTTCAACCAGTCAATATCGTTCCTTCTTTAACCAGGCCAAGTGATAATAATGAGCCTGTGAGTTGTTCAACATAAATTACGTTCTTTAACATTTTCACGATGTCCAACACCCTCTCTCGTACATTTATGTTGATCAAACCTAAAAGAACATGAACAAGACAACACCCCAAAAAGAACAAAATAGTTTGACAAAAAATCACCACGATTACAGCAAAGTAGCAAACAAAAGTCAAACAGCAGATTATAAAACAACACTTTTACATTTTTCCCCCTTTTTCCTTTTCTTTTCTTTCTTTCTTTTTCTTTTTTTCTTCTTTCTTTTTTGCTCTTTATGGAACACACAACAAAATAGAATGAATCACGCAAAACCAGAGCAGTATAATGATTGTCCTTCTTGATCCAAACCAGCCCATGTCAGTCCCATCCGACCGCATTTCAAGCCCCGGCAAAAGTCTATTCCTCTTTTTCTCCTCCATTCTTCATCAAAGTCACACAAAAAAAGACCTTGGCCCACGCGGCCTAAGTCTCACAGTGCTACCCCTGGCCATCTTTGTGACCTTGCGGGATAGGGAAATGACGAGTCACCCCTCTTTGGGAGCGAATCGACGTACCACAGGTAGGGACGAGGACCAGACTAACAGGCCCATGCTGACGCTGACTACCTCTCCACAGTCCTGCGGGTGCAGTGGTGTCCTAACCAGGACACAGTTTCTCAGACAGTTTCTCAGACAGTTTCTCAGACAGCGACAGTAGCGAATCTTCACGGGCATTTGCGGTACGATCATGGGTCGGATAGGAAGAGTTCATCGTCGTTGTTGGGCAGAACCCCTCACAAACATTGAGAGGAAGGTCTGGAGTGTTCATAGTTAGTGGACTGCTCCCTTGGTCTGGCAGGTCAGGCTCAGCCTGTAAAGTTGTGTTAATGTTCCAAATAAAAACATATGTGACTTTAAATGAAGTAGAAATATTTCTAGTTCAAATAAAACAGGAAAAAGGAAAATACATAATTCTTTTAGAATGAAGATTGTCACTCTATCCCTTTTTAATATAATTTAAAATACAAATTCAGTGTCAATCTACTTGAATGTATTATTCTTATGTTTTCCTTTACAATGGGGTGGTCAAGTTCATAAAGCAAAGTGATGTTAAAGTTAAAACAACAAAAACATATTTCAGTGTTCAGAATACTCAGCCAGTAGGGCAGACAGGTCGGTGTGTCTCTAGCGTGTCGCCCCTTACGACATGTATCAACTGCTTCTAGTAGCAGCGGTGCTCCTGCTATGACTCAGACATGCCGTAATCAACTCACACATAGATCAAACAAGCCATACATACGTACATGCATACACATTATGGAATGCATTGTTAGAACTGAATGTAAAATAGAAATCAAAATCAAGCTATAATATAGATTATTATAATTTTCCTCATGTACGGATACTCTTGTTATATTAACCAATCATAAAGATAGTTAAGACAACATGAGTGACGATTTCTTAAAACATATTTATTTTTCTCTCCCTCTCTGGCTCATACTGAAGCCAGCATACAAAGTCAGTTAAAGAGCCAGTCTAATAATCTTCGGAAAATAATCCGGAAAATAAAAATAAATCCACACGGCTGTGTGAGATCTCTTATTTGAGATTTTTGAGATGTTCTTAATCTCTTTCGTAGGTTCTTGTATTTTAAGCGGGGAAAGATTAGACCATCAAACTCCAGATTATCATTTTAGTTCTAGCAGAGTTCAACCTGCTAAGTGCCCGGCAGTTTTAGGTATGGTAGTTTGATGCGCTAAAGCTCTCGCCCGCCCCACGTTGGGCGCCATGAAAACTGTGACAGGGAGAGCCCGGGGGCTCCCCTGAAAGCAGTGTGTAATACATTTCGGACAGGAGGTCCCCGACCACAGAAAAAAACAGCCTTAACCCTCACGATGTACACTTTTTATGTCACAGACAAGACAGTTAAGGTCCTCAAAAGATTCTTACGAGACTACCTGTCCTACTCTGTCCAGAGAAACGTACTGATGCTCACCACTAAAGACTAAAAATATGAAGTGTGAGCTTTTATCAGTAATGTAACAGCCGTGTGGAATTCAGATACTCACAGATGGGTATTGCTTCTAAAGAAGACAAAGTCAATTTATCCTTACAGCACTTTATTTCTCCTTACCGAAAATGAGGCTTTTTGGAAGTTTAAAGCTTCCTTTTATTCACTCAGTGGTATTACACATGTGCATTTAAAAATACAAATGCAAATACAAAAATAATTGGAAAGAAATCAATCAGGATTTACCAATGCCTTAAATTAGGCTTGTTCTAAAAATAATTCCAAATTTAGATTTAAAAGCAGGAGGTTCCATTAGATTTAGATAATTCCAAAAAATTATAATATTTAACACCAAATAGGTTTAATCTCAAAATAGAGAAATGTACCTCTTTTAATGTAAGTCAATTTTACCTTCATCCATGTGGAACCAACTGCTTGAGATCTGACCAAGGTGCAAGAGAAGAATCCCCAAAAAAGAGCGCAAAGGGGCAGAGGACCAACGGCAGGGCGTAAGCCCTCCGTGTCCTCCAAAAATCCCCCAAAAAGCCTAAAAGATGCTCTGGTGTGAGCCGTTATATACGATGGTTCGATCTCAGGGAAATTCCCCAGACATATGTATGTGTGCGTGTGTGCACGTAGGTGTGCACACTCACAAAAGGAGCTTATCTTGCATCTTTTTCAGACATGGACATATGCTGAGGTATGCAGAATGCGCTGATCAGTGATGAAAATAGACATGCATGTCTCGAAAATACAGGCTGTATGTTCCGTACACAGTGTATGTAGTTCAACCACAGGAAATGCATAACCACAAAGAGGCTTCAAAGGCTTGCAAAGTTTCCAGTGCACCTGCAGTCATTTCAACCAGTCAATATCGTTCCTTCTTTAACCAGGCCAAGTGATAATAATGAGCCTGTGAGTTGTTCAACATAAATTACGTTCTTTAACATTTTCACGATGTCCAACAGAGTGTACACATGGAACCAAATGGACCCTTACAGGTCTGTAACTCTGAGAGTGTACAAATGGAACCAAATGGACCCTTACAGGTCTGTAACTCTGAGAGTGTACAAATGGAACCAAATGGACCCTTACAGCTCTGTAACTCTGAGAGTGTACAAATGGAACCAAATGGACCCAAATGGTCCATTTGGTTCCATTTGTACACTCTCAGAGTTATGGAGGTCCTTGAAAATCAAATATTTGAGAACCACTAGTGCCAGTGTGGACTCCTGATGCAAATGCAATACACAGTGTTGTAGTAAATAAGTGAAGTGTCATACATATTCTGAAGAAAACCTGGAGGCTTGACATTCAGTAAATTGGAAAAGAAATACATATCTATTGGTTTGAAAAAACAGAATCTTAAAATATGTCACGGACACAATTTTGTCACGATGACCCCTGACATATCGTACTGATGACCCCTGTGGGGACCGTTTCTAACACGCGTTTCATATTTTGTGCGTGACATTTTGAAAAGTTTCCCATTTTTACGCATCAGGGCTTTTTTCCTCTCAGACTACTATTAATCTATCAATAAAGGCAGAAAAAGCCCAAGAAATGATATTGAGAGACGATAAGGGACTTGATCTCGCTCTCGCGGGTTAATCGAATTATTGAGAAGCGAGTTTATTTATTTATGAAGTGGTCGGATGTGTGGACCAGCGAGTGCTCTGGTTGGGCCCCTGGTTACTGGAAAGATAAGAGAACCCCCTGCACTTCAATATGTATGTAGCAATACTCTCATCACGAAGCAGCTGTGGGGCAAAAAATAAACAAAAATCTAATCAAAAACACGTTTGATATTTTGTGACATTTGAAAAGTTCGCTGTGATTTTCCCTTGTCCGATTTTTTACGCATCAGATTCAGGACTGCAGCACGGTTTCATTCATCTCTCTGTTCCTTTGTCCTCCTCCTTCTCCTGGTCGTGTGTTTTTTCTGCAATCCAAGCATTTCTCCTCCTCAGCCCCCCCCCCCCCCCCCCCCTCCCCTCCCTTGTGACCACCTCCTCCCCCTCCCCCCTCCGCTCTGTGTGTAGTAATGACAGCGCTACTGAGCGCGCTCCTAGCCGCACGGGGCCCTGTAATTACCATCTCCTCTCTCCCAGAAATATCTGCCTGACCCCGGCTATACACATCTGTCTGTGTGTGCATGTATGTGTGTGTGTGTGTGTGTGTGTGTGTGTGTGTGTGTGTGTGTGTGTGTGTGTGTGTGTGTGTTTGTGCGCGCATGTGTGCTTGCATGCATGCGTGTACAGTAATGTGCACACATATGCAACATTACAGAGACTACTAATGGAAACTGACAATGTGTGTGTAGAACGTTAATTGGTTTGTGTTTGCCACGCGGTTAAGTGCAGAGATCTGCTACACAGGCCACCTATTGACCCTCCCAAAAAAAGCTTCCATTAACAGAATAAAAGCCTGTTGTATAGCCTGGTGGCATGGAGGATATAGCCGATCTACAAGCTTACAGATGTGCTCGAGAGGCTTGCAGATTGACAATTTTCAGGTCGAAATCCGGTACGCGAACAATGTATAAATTAAGCATAAGCTGCTGTAGAGCGAGACAGACAGAGCGAGCGTGTGTGTGTGTGTGTGTGTGTGTGTGTGTGTGTGTGTGTGTGTGTGTGTGTGTGTGTGTGTGTGTGTGTGTGTGTGGATGCTAGACAGCCCCTCCAGGCTTGTACTGATTGATTAGTGAACTGCTGATGTTGAGACCACATAACTGGCTGGGTGGGTGGGGGGAGGTGGGGGAGGTGTGTCTCAGACGCTGTTTACACCCTCCCTCTCTTTCTCTCTCTCAAATTGATGTGCATTTGGCCACACAGACGTCGGCAAAAAATAGCAGATGTACAAGCTTGCAGTGCTGCACCAAGTGACGCGCTGTGTGAGCTTGTACTGTACATCTGGATGAAGAGGTTAGAAAGGATTGCTGTGTCAACAACCAGCTCAGTGGCCTTGTGGTTAGAGTGTCCGCCCTGACACTGGGAGGTTGGGGTTCAATCCCCGGCCGGGTCGTACTTAAAGGGGAGAGTGTTTTCTGCTGGTGTTTCAGTCCGAGTGTATCAAAGGGTGCGTTCGGAAATGCGCACCGGTTCTGGTTAGTTTTAGGCATAGTTTTACTGAGGTTAGGGTTGGGTTTAGGCATAGTTTTACTGAGGTTAGGGTTAGGATTAGGGTTAGGTTTAGGCACTCCGTTTCGAAACGGGTCCCCTTCCGGAACGAATGGGGGTAAATTTATTGTTATCACATTTTTGTCTTAGGAATGCGACAAAAAACTAAAAGTATTATTGAACTCTAGTCTCCATGGCGTGACTAATCAATAGAAAAAAAGTCATTTTGGGGTGAACTACTCCTTTAAGTAAAAGTTAAGTAAAAATGTCTGTCTTTCTGCCAAGTGCTACTGCAATGTTAGGGTTATGTAATGTGTGTGTTTTTGCCACAGTGCTGCAAACACTGTGCTTTACTGTATATACAGTATGTGTGCCTGTGTATACAGTATGCTGACAATCTGCTCTTGCTCCGTTTAATGACAACGATAAATGGTCTACAACAGGGGTCTTTTCAGGTCATGGTTTTTCAGGTCAGGGACCCCTTAGCTGAGATATGAAGCAGGGACCACTTAGCTGAGATATGAAGCAGGGACCCCTTAGCTGAGAGAGATGATGCAAGGACCCCTTAGATGAGATATGAAGCAGGGACCCCTTGGCTGAGAGAGAATAATATGAAGCAGGGACCCCTTGGCTGAGAGAGAGATGAAGCAGGGACCCCTTAGTTGAGAGAAATGAAGCTGGGACCCCTTAGCTGAGAGAGATGAAGCAGGGACCCCTTAGCTGAGAGAAATGAAGCTGGGACCCCTTAGCTGAGAGAGAGAGAGAGAGAGAGATATGAAGCAGGGACCCCTTAAGTACCATGCATAGTAGTACTTAAGGACCGCAGGAATACACAAGAAACGGAGGGGGAGAGTGATTTAATCCGGTTCCTCCGGCCGTCCGGACGTAATTGATTGTCTCCGTAACCTTACGGACAACACTCAACCCGACGGATAAAAACCGATAAGAACGTACGTACACATGAACTACCCGTGGCGAACTTGTGTCAACCGTGGGGGCAGTAGAGGGAGAAATGTTTCGTCTTTTTTTCTTGTATCCATTTCGTAGGAGGAATTAAAAAAACAAACAAAAAAAATCACAAGTACACGCTGAACAGTGAACAGGCCGGACGCAGACCCGCATGTCAGCCTAATCAGCGCTCTCTACCAGCTGAGCTCTCTCGAATGCGTCTCTCTCCACTCCCGTGCACGCGATTTTTGCGGTTTTGGGTCGGTTTGGGTGGCTACCGTGGCTCATTAACTGTCGGCGGCGCCCCCCGCTCATCCATTCTCCAGTCCTTTTTATATTATACCCAGACAGCACAGTGACTAGCGCCGATGGTTAGTGTCGTTCAATCCGAGTGTATCCTCCAAGGGTGTCTATAAACCTCTCTGTCAACAATGTAGGCGCTATGTATGTAGCATGTAGCATTTGCTCATTGGGAAGATGCATTTGGGTGCCATCTAGTGGATATAGTATGTAAATATAGGCTTTATTGAACCCTGTAACACAGAGACCGTACGGTACTATGAATGTCAACGCAATTACCGTACGTACTGTCTCGCCCCCAAACGTACACAAATCAACCATACGTAACTATAAATGGCCCTGAGCTGAGAGAGAGAGATATAAAGCAGGGACCCCTTAGCTGAGAGAGATGAAGCAGGGACCCCTTAGGCAAAAGCCCCCTGATCTACAAGCTCACAACGTATCAAACATCACCGCCGTCCATCCAATGATGGAAGTATATAAATCTGTCTTTAAAAACAACTGACTGATGAATTGAGTACCGTGGACCACAAAGGAAACAACAAAGACCACCTGGGGCTGTACTTCAATCAATCAATCAATCAATCATTCATTCAATCAATAATTTTATCAATCAATCAAAAAGCACTTTGTGGTGTATCTTTGCTCTGAACAAGGCTCCAGTCCATCTGTCAGTGAGTCTGTGGTCTCTCAGTGCTCTGCCAATAGCATGGCTGCCTTTAATAAGAGGCGGGGGTGCTGAGTGTGTGTGTGTGTGTGTGTGTGTGTGTGTGTGTGTGTGTGTGTGTGTGTGTGTGTGTGTGTGTGTGTGTGTGTGTGTGTGTGTGTGAGTGTGTGTGTGTGAGTGTGTGCGCGCGTGCGTGCGTGCGTGCGTGCGGGCGTGCGTGCGTGTGTGTGTGTGGGGAGGGGGGGGGTTCATTATCATGGTTGCCAGGAGGCCTTCATGTGCCCCATATTAACCCCCGGTGCCATCACGATGCTTCAACCTGTGCCAACATTCCACAAACCACCACCACCCCTAGCCACTGTGTGTGTGAGTGTGTGTATGCATGCGTGCGTGTCTTTAGTGATGGTATGTGGCCGTGCAGACAGACAGACGGACAAACAGACAGACAGACAGACAGACAGACGGTGTGTCTAAGGGAAGATGTGCAGCGACCGCAATAACACTGTAGTCTGTCTGTGATACAAATGATGTGGGGGGTAAAAGAACACGCAACTGAGCTGTGTATGTATGTGTGTGTGTGTGTGTGTGTGTGTGTATGTATGTATGTATGTATGTATGTATGTATGTATGTATGTATGTATGTATGTATGTGTGTGTGTGTGTGTGTGTGTGTGTGTGTGTGTGTGTGTGTGTGTGTGTGTGTGTGTGTGTGTGTGTGTGTGTGTGTGTGTGTGTGTGTGTGTGTGCGTGCGTGTGTGTGCGTGTGTGCGTGTGTGTGTGTGTGTACTGTGTACTTGCATTGCTATACTTGCGAGGTCCACACGTCCTCACAGACATACAGTATACTGTATAGTGGAATTACAGAAGCAGACACTGTGAGGATAATTTAGGGTCTAGGATTATAGAGGTTAGGTTTCACGGTATGCGTGGTTTTATGCCTGATTTATGCCACGTCACCAAGCCCAAAACAGCTCACGGCGCGACGCGTTGTGAGCGTGTAGATCTGCTGTGTTTTCGGCAATAAGGTTCAGATAAAGAATATAAAGAAAGGTAAAAATGGAATGGATGAAATGTTGTTGAGAGGCGAACACAGCAGCAAGATGTGTGAACTGTTGTGATAAAAGAAGGCTAGAGACTGGAATATAACCACCCTAAGGACTACAAACCATGGATTGACATCTAGACCTGCACACACAGCACATACAGTATGAAACAGAGCTGCTACCTTTAAATGCATTTTGAGAAAGATAATGCTTCTATTTGTTCCAAAAGCTTTATACCCTGTATATATATATAAAAAATGTCACAATGTGACATAGCTGTTTACGCAATGCTGTACCCCCTCCCAATGTATATGTTCCCCATTTTCAACTGTTTATTTTATTGTTAATTGCCTTGGCAATGTAAACGTATGTTTTCTCATGCCAATAAGCTCCTTTGAATTTGAGAGGCCTTACAAGAGTATAGTAACACAAACGTGTGTGTGTGTGTGTGTGTGTGTGTGTGTGTGTGTGTGTGTGTGTGTGTGTGTGTGTGTGTGTGTGTGTGTGTGCGTGCGTGCGTGTGCATACAGGCATTCTCTCTAAACACAGTAGCTGTGTGAGCAGTCAGACATACATTTACAGTAACAGCACAAAGGGCTGAGCTCTCTCTCTCTCTCTGTTCCCATTGTCCCATAGCTGGAGGGGCCAGGCTGGATGAACAATGGACTGGATGCCGGTGGTGGGGAGGAGGGGAGGAGGGGAGGGTTGGATGGGGGGTGAGAGGCATTGTGTTGGGGGATGGAGACGGTGGACTCTCCTTCTCTACTCCTACCTCCATACCTATGTCTGTCTCTCTATACTAGGGATGAGACCTTTCAACAAAAGAAATTGTGATTTACGATATTGTTGCAATAATCAAAATATCCCCCAACAATCCATTATTCTGGGGCGGAACATTTGCCAAAAAAAATAGCAGATCTACAAGCTCACAACGTGTCACGTTGCGATGCGTTGTGAGCTTGTTAGATCGGCTATCTTTTGGCAAAGGGATTTGGTAAGAGTGGGAAAAAAAGGATGTTATTTCCAGTTCCGTTTGACCAATTCTAGAGGGTTTAAATGGTACCAGATATGCAGCTCGGCAAATAAAAGGTGAATTGAACCCAGTGCAAAACCCATGCAAGGCACCAACCTGCTCACCGGGAGCAACTAGGGGTTCAGAGTCTTGCTCAAGGACTCTTCCACATTAACTCTGGGGGAGCCCACAGGGATCGAACCGGGAACCTTGCAGTTCCCAAGTGGCCCGCTCTACCTCCTGAGCCACTGCCACCACTTCTTTCTCTGTTTGTCCGTCTCACTCTCTCACTGTGTGTGTGTGTGTGTGTGTGTGTGTGTGTGTGTGTGTGTGTGTGTGTGTGTGTGTGTGTCCGTCTAATCCACAGCCAAGGCAGGTAGCGTCCCTGTCCCACACAGGATCGCCGGTTTGGTTTTGTCCAGGCAGGAAGGGATGCTTTGAAACGTGAAAGTGTGCAGCGCTTTTCACACACACACACACACACACACACACACACACACACACACACACACACACACACACACACACACACACACACACACACACACACACACACACACACACACACACACACACACACACACACACACACACACACACACACACACACACACACACACACACACACACACACAGTGCCTTTCCATTTGGGGTGTGTGTGAGTTCACGTCCAAGCAGCCTAGAGGAAAATAGCCGGGCGACGCGTCGCTCGTCGCTATTTTCAAACTACAAGTCAGGCTTTACTTAGTGCAGTGTTCATCGTACCTCGGTCTGTGTTACGTAGTTCTCTAACATCAACACACTGTGTTGTCTACTACTGCGTGTTAGGGCATTAACGACTTGTGATTTTTGCAAGTCGACTCGACTCAGTAAAAAGTTGAGTTGAAGTCGACTTTATCGTTTGATGACGTCATCACATCACACGACCCCCCAATTATTTTGGGGGGTCCCCAGATGATTAACTTAATGTGCAACATTGTTTTCTCACTCAACCGTAAACAAACCAACATAAAGTATATAGACGGTATCTTCACATTTCTAAAGTGACAATTTAAGGACTTTTTAATGCCTCTAAAATGACAAATTAAACATTGTCCAAATTGTCAAATATATAGAGTCAGAAATTGTGAAAATAGCCAATCTACATGCTCACAACGCATGTAGATCGGCTATTTTCACAATAGAACCATGTTATACCAAATGTAATGTAGCACTGTAATATTGGATCATTCCGTCCTTGACAATAAGCAATCCTACTGTTTGAATGATGTACAGATGCACACATGGAGCAAAAATAATTATAGAAAAAAATACAAAGGATTCTTTTTTCAACTTCGACTTTCGAATTTCTCTGGTGAGAGTCGACTTGTGTAATGAAGTCGACTCAGTCGACTAGTCGACTTTTTCGTTAATGCCCTACTGCGTGCAGTAGACTCTACTGAACGACTACTACACGTCTCACAACTGTACAATGACTTGCAGATCGGCTATCGTTTAACGGCATGAATCAGGCGTTTAGCCTTTCCCTGAACTCTGTTACTCTCCGCTCCAAAAAGAAAAACGCTGTGACAAGCGAAGCGCACAGATGAGTGTCCTGGTTCTACTCATGAAGACAGAGAGAGAGAGAGAGAGAGAGAGAGAGAGAGAGAGAGAGAGAGAGAGAGAGAGAGAGAGAGAGAGAGAGAGAGAGAGAGAGAGAGAGAGAGAGAGAGAGAGAGAGAGAGAGAGAGAGAGAGAGAGAGAGAGACAGACATGATGAAAAACATCCTGCTGTGGAAGGAGGAGCTGAAGGGACGGACGGACGGACGGACGGACGGACGGACGGACGGACGGACGGACGGACGGACGGTCTGTCTGTGTGAAGATGTCCTGTGTCTGTCTGTCTGTCCACTGACACTCATTCAGCACAGAGCACAGGGCAAGGCTGGGTCAGTGCACATTAGACATCAAAGGGGGCTTGAGCCCCTGCCCTTTTATCCATCTGTAAAAAGTGCCCTCTCCACACCATGAATGCAGTTTTTACTATGGTGAAAGAAATGCTAATGCCCCCTCAATTCTCTTGAATGCTGCCTTCAGGTATGGCATGGAAACATGCCATACCTGAAGGCAGCATTCAAGAGAAATGCCTTGTCCAAACTCGCCCAAACGTGAATGCAGCATCTTATGTTGAAAGAATTGCCCTCTCTGTGTAGAAATCCATGCCGTTACGCCTCAAGTATTCACTTGATTATGCTTAGTTCAGTGTGGCATCAAGCACCAAAAATAGCAGACCTCCAAGCTCACAACGCGTTGTGGGGTTGTGAGGTCTGCTAATTTCAGTGCTTTCACCAAAAGTCCCTTTTAGAAATGTCAGCCCCTGCCTCTCTAACATTCTCTGCACGTCCCTTGCCCAGAGGGCAAGGCTGGGTCAGTGCTGCTGTGTGTCACTGGCACAATGCCACTCAAGGACTGGCATCGTGACATTTGACTACACCATTAATCATCACTTCAATATTTGCACTTCGTGATTTAACTGTGTTGGAATTTCTGTTTGGCCCTTAGGCTTCGGAAACAACATTTCCACAGAGCAGAGGGGCATCATTCCCCACGGGTGGCAAAGCAAGCAGGCTGCGTATTCTTACTCAAGACGAAGAAACAAACAAAAAGCATCACTTTCTCAGCAATGTTGTCTTTCCATAGAGTTCCAGAGATCTCCATAAATACATACAGGCCTCGTGTGTTTTCCGAAAATTTAAATAAAGGTTGAAATTAAATGAAATTATAACGATTATAGACAGACAGACAGACAGGCAGACAGGCGGGCAGCGGGCACTGGGCAGTGGGCACTGGGCAGTGGTCTGGCATTCCATTCCACAGCTCAGAGGACCAGCCTGGGTCAGCTGGGTCACAGTGGCATGGTGGCACGGTGCCCGCAAGATGACTGGGTGAGGGGGCATGACAACCATGACAACACACACACACACACACACACACACACACACACACACACACACACACACACACACTCAGAAAGCTGGGTGACAAGAAGTGTCACATCAGGACACTTCATTGCGACCGTCAGGGAGCAGTTTACTATGAAAACCTCCACCGGCCGTCCGTCGGTCGGTCGGTCACACGTCACACGTCACACGTCACACCTTTGCCCTGCTCATATCTCCGCATCAGTATATAGGGCTTGTTTGTTTATTGTATGACATCACGCCACATCATCAGCTGTGGACTCTGTGATGTCATCGTATCGCATCAGTATATAGGGCTTGTTTGTTTATTGTATGACATCACGCCACATCATCAGCTGTGGACTCTGTGATGTCATCGTATCTCCATATATGGCCATCTCCGTATATGGAGATATAAGACGTCCATGCCCAAGTATGGGCTGGTGAGGTCAGACTTTGTGTGATGCGTAGGTTATCTCCATATATGGAGATTCAACATTCCAGGCAATGCTCTCTTCCCTGGTGAGAATTGCCCCTTTATATAGGGCTTGTTTGTGTATTGTATGACATCACGCCACATCATCAGCTGTGGACTCTGTGATGTCATCGTATCTCCATATATGGCCATCTCCGTATATGGAGATATAAGTCGTCCATGCCCAAGTATGGGCTGGTGAGGTCAGACTTTGTGTGATGCGTAGGTTATCTCCATATATGGAGATTCAACATTCCAGGTGTAACTATGGCTACCCGTATGACGTGAGAGGTGGAGGTTGTGATATTTGTGGAGATAAGCGACCAACGGTCGCTTATCTCCCGATTAGGGAGTCTTACTGGTTCACACCCCGAGGGAAGGTGACGTATGATGAATGACACACACACACACACACACACACACACACACACACACACACACGTAGTGCGCACACACATACACACACACGGTTTTCTGTAATAAACTCGCGCGCGAGAGCAAACCGATGACAGAGCAGCTCGATGATGTAGTCTTGTAGACACGCACGCACGGCCGCACGCACACACACACACGCACCCACACACACGCACCCACACACACACACACACACACACACACACACACACACACACGCACCCACACACACACGCACCCACACACACACACACACACACAGCCAATTACTTCCAGTTGTGCTGACGATTCAGCCTCCATGCTGGAGTTTTTCTTCACAGCAGTCAGAACAGAACAGAACAGAACAGAACAGCTGTGGCAAGAAATAGCACCGCCACAAGGGACAGACGAGAGAGAGGAGAGATGGATTATTAATTATATTATTATTATATAAATCTAGTAGAGTCCAAATTAACCAGCAGCAAAGTTTACACTGACATTCTAACACTGAAACAGACACGCGTGGAACGCACGCAAACGTTCCACTAGAAAGCGGGCAGCATAGCTGAATGGTTAGGGAGCCCGCCTGGGGAACCAGAGCCCCTGGTTGTCCCAGGTTCCATTCCATAGCTGAATGGTTAGGGAGCCTGCCTGGGGAACCAGAGCCCCTGGTTGTCCCAGGTTCCATTCCATAGCTGAATGGTTAGGGAGCCCGCCTGGGGAACCAGAGCCCCTGGTTGTCCCAGGTTCCATTCCATAGCTGAATGGTTAGGGAGCCCGCCTGGGGAACCAGAGCCCCTGGTTGTCCCAGGTTCCATTCCATAGCTGAATGGTTAGGGAGCCCGCCTGGGGAACCAGAGCCCCTGGTTGTCCCAGGTTCCATTCCAGGCCAGGGTAGCAATGTTGATGTGTGTCCCTGAGCAAGACTCTTAACCCCTGATTGCTCAATCAGCTGGGATGGGCTGAAAATACTGAATTTCCCCCTCAGGATGAAGTAGGTACGGTAATTATTAAAGCAAAATAAAATCTCATGATTGAATATGTGTTGTATGACCAAGTCCTGATGTGTGATTTTTGAAATACCAGCACCGACTCCAAAACAACTAACATACAGAACAATATGTAGAACAGTGGTTCTCAACCAGTGGTCTGGGGACCACCAGTGGTCCCTGAGGGGGTTCCAGGTGGTCCCCAGCTAAATGATGGGGAGTTGGTAACCAAATGGACCCCTATAACTTTAAATATTAAAAAAATAGCAGATATTTGTGCCATGCTCCGAGCTTGTAGATGATAGATCTGTTAAATATTTACTTGCAGGGGGGGTCCCTGATACATACTATTTCGAGATGGGGGTCGGAGGCCAGATACATATCTAGGGGTCCTTGACACCATTCAATTTTATTTTCCTTTCGGAACTTTGTTTGTGCAGTGGTTAAAAACACAAAACATAAAAACATAAATGTCACTAAAATGTTTGAGCACCACTGACCTATATAGAAACATGAGTTTTTCACACAAAAAAAATATAGAAGGATTTAGAAGACATTCATAGAATCTGGTCAACATACTCAAATCATTGCACACATTCTGCACACAAAGAGAGAATAAGGACCAGGAGAGCAGGCTGTTTACCAGGCAGCAACACCTCTTAAACAGCAGACTAAATCCATAATACCTCCATTAACATCTATGCTGTCTCTGACCTGACCTGACCCCTCCCCCCTACACGCTTGGTAACCGTGGCAACCATGCAGATGTGTGTGTGTGTGTGTGTGTGTGTACGTGTTTGTCTAAAGGGCGAGGTCAGTCAGACACCTAACCAGTGTGTGTGTGTGTGTGTGTGTGTGTGTGTGTGTGTGTGTGTGTGTGTGTGTGTGTGTGTGTGTGTGTGTGTGAGTGTGTGTGTGTGTGTGTGTGTGTGTGTGTGTGTGTGTGTGTGCGTGCGTGTGTAGTGTACGTGTGTGTGTGTGTGTGTGTGTGTGTGTGTGTGTGTGTGTGTGTGTGTGTGTGTGTGTGTGTGTGTGTGTGTGTGTGAGCTTGAGTGCGTGCGTACAGTACGTGCTTTGGTATTAGTTTCAGACTTGGACCTGAACCTGTGCAGGTGTGTGTTGGTGTGTGTTGGTGTGTGTTGGTGTGTGTTGGAGTGTGTTGGTGTGTGTTGGTGTGTGTTGGAGTGTGTTGGTGTGTGTTGGTGTGTGTTGGAGTGTGTTGGTGTGTGTTGGAGTGTGTTGGTGTGCGTTGGTGTGCGTTGGAGTGCGTTGGAGTGCGTTGGAGTGCGTTGGAGTGCGTTGGAGTGCGTTGGAGTGCGTTGGAGTGTGTTAGGATGTTAAACTAAAGCAGAGCTGTTTGTTGGACAGGGTTTTGGGTTAAAGTGTTGGTTTCAAAGCAGCAGCAGATGCCTGGGGATTTTCATTCACATTCCAGGACGGAGGAGGAGGGATGAGTTCCAGGGACTGACATCACACCGCCACAGCCGAGCCCTACACCTCTGTGAGGTTGTTGGGCTGCGCTGAGAGCAGAGCGGGCTCCGCTAAAGCCACAACCAGACACAAGGGTCCAGAATAGTTGCAACCATCAGGTCGCAGTTACTATCAAAACCTCCACCACCTGTCAGTCCCTCCCTCCGTCTGTCCGTCACGTCACGTTTTGCCCTACTCATATCTCCGCCACAGTTGCCCCGATCTATGCCAAACTTTGCACACACACTCCTTGGCTGCCAAACTACAACCTCCATTTCTCACATGGTGCCACCATGAGGCAGATTCTTGCAAAACAATTTTTTTGGACACTGCTCCTACAGATTTTGCCCTAAGATCACGCAAAGCGGTACACAGTATCTCTAAAGTCATGTCATCAACATGGATCTGTCCAATTTCCCATATTCCCTCCTGATTGGCTACGATTGCCTTCTAAAGATTAGGGAATCTTACTGGTAAATATTGTTGTGGGGACTGCTTTTGTGACCTGACCGACTGCGACAGAAAGGGACTAAAGGGACAAGCGAGTTGGTGCTGCTAGCATGCAAGGTGTGGCTCCTATGTCTGGCAGAAGCCCTTGCCGGATCATTTCACCCACATGCGCCCATCTCCTGTTTCTGTACCGCGAGGAGGCGTGATGTACAAGTACACCCCCTGGTGTACAAGTCACACAGGTAAGTAAGTAACGCTACACTGTGAAACCAAAGCTCTCTGGCTGCTGTTTCAGAGACAGCCTGCTGTGGTTGTTGGTAGGGCAGGGGTGTCGCACCAAAATTCTGGGCCCTGGGTACAAGGATTATTACGCATTATTTCGTGCTTTAACTATTGAAAAATAGCAGATATACAAGCTCGCAGCGCGGCACTCGGTGCCGCGCTGTGAGCTTGTATATCTGCTATTTTTGAAAAAAAATTGAAAATTTTAAGAAAAAAAAAAAGTCTGAATATTTCAAATCCTTCTAATATATGTCAGTGGTGCTCAAACTTTTCATGTGAAGGACCCCCAAAATGATAGGTATTTGGCCACGGACCCCCATCTCAAAATATTTTGTTCCAGGGACCCCCCCCCCCCAGAAGTAAATATTTGAGTTACAAATGTTCGCTTAAAAAACACAAAGATTTGCACACATTTTCACAACTTTTTAATATATATAATATAATAGCAGATGTACGAGCTCGCAGCGGGGCACTCGGTGCCGCGCTGTGGGCTTGTATATCTGCTATTTTTCAATAGCTAAAGTGTAAAAATAATTCCAGGCCCCTCCTCCACCTTGGGCCCTAGAAACTCAGTCCCCCCCTTGTGACGCCCCTGTGTAAGGCTGTTGGAGGCTGGTGTTTCAGAGACAGCTTGCTGTGGTTGTTTGAAGGCAGCTGGGGGGTGTTGGAGGCTCTGTGCACGGCGGTGACTCATATTCCAGCCTTGGCTCCGTCTGTGTGCACGCTGAGGTAGTGTTGTTGTGGAACCACGTAATCCTGCACTGACTGAAGTACAGCCAAGTCAACACTGTATCACCGTCCGTCTGTCTGTCTGTCTGTCTGTCTGTCTGTCTGTCTGCTTTAGACGAGTAGTGGAATAACTACTCATTGGGCGGCTTGCACCAAGAGGGATTAAATAAATCTTAGTTTAGGGTTAATCAAGGGTTTGTTGATCTAGGTTTTATTTTAAATCGAGGTGCGTTGCACCACTTAAATTTAAGCATTGCTTAACAAATCTGTGATTAAACCCTTAACCTGTGATTAAAACCATAAACTGCGATTATTTCATGGTTTAAATGTCCTCCATCTTGGATTTGCGATGTAAACACACTGGAATAAACTATTCTCTTACGCCTAACATCATAACGTTACTTTTTTATTTACTTCGGGGAGAATGTGGGCAGGCCTATCACCTTCTATGTTAAGAAGAGCGCCTGCAGCCAAAAAATATTTAATTTTATAACGCTCCGTCATACGACGGAGGCGCTCGGCTCGCTACAGCGCGGTGCGGCGATGCGCGGCTATCCTCCTGTGAGGGAAGCAAAGAAATACACCACAGTTTGATAGTTTCGTCAATTATGAAGCGATTTCGAAAATTAAAACGTCTCCATATTGGTTGGGAAGTCCTCTTCCACTGACTGTAGGCCTATTATGTCCCCGTAAATATATAAATGTTAGCTATTTTAAAATAGCCGATGTACAAGGATGTATTGAAGACAACAATATGATGAGATTTTTGTTTTCAGCTGTGAAACGCTGTCTGCAGCAAGCCTGCAGGGCTTATGCTGTGAGGCTTCCCTCGCAGCCAGGAGGGGGACCCCCATTCATGTCTTGTCAATGGCATGTTTGCATTTAAACCACCTCTACAGCAGGTTTAAAATTGATCCCTTACTGATGTTTAAATCAAAGTTTAAAGTAGTGGTGCAACAGGATTAACAGAAATCCAGGTTTACAGTGAAAATTCAAACCAAGATTAAAAGGATGGTTTAAAACTAAACCTGATTAATGAAAACTAGATTTAAGGTTTGGTGCAAGCTGATTAAAAGATAAACCTTGATTTAAACCAGTTTAAGGCTTAAACCGTGTTGGTGCAAGCCGCCCATTATGTTACTTACTGTAAGTAAACAGTAGCAAGACTGCAATGTAGATGTACTCTGTTGCAAGAAAAGGTTCTCTATTCATTGTTTTTTACTAGAGTAAAAGTATAAAAGTATTGGCATCAACGTAATATACGCTTAAAAGTACCAAATGTAAAAGTACTCATTACGCAGAATGTCAAAAATGAATTTCAAAGTGTGTCAAAATCGTTAGAAAATAGACGATCTACATGCACACACAGCTTGTGAGTTTGTACTGTAGATTGGCATTTTTTAAAATAGATGCTTAACATATTGTTTTATGATAATAATCTAAATATGTAGTACATAGTAACTTGCAGCTAAAGCTGTAAAATAACTGTAGTGGAATGAAAAAGTACAATATTTTTGTGTTGTGTTGGTTCACAATGTGTGGTCCAGGGACCCCCAGTGCTCTTTGAGGGAGTTCCAGGGGGTCCCCAGCTAAATGATAGCTAGGAACCAAATGGACCCTTATGGGTCTGTAATAGCCTAGTTCCAGACCCTGAATCGCTAGCCACACCCCTTTACATTCTTTGTTTCTGCGATTCAGGGGTCTAGAATTGCTCTCATTGAAGAGGCCTGCCTTGTTCGAAAATCCGTACGGCGAATCAGCGTCTTGTGATCAGCCTGGGTGGGGGTTTCCAAGAAAACCAGCGCCGCCGCCGTACCGTACCGCGCATCGCGTCACGGTAAAATGCGATCGCATCGATCTCGCTATGAAACACCAGTAGCAGGCATGCTATGTTGTGTTTGATTACTAGTTCGTAGTGCTCCTATTTTTGCTGTTTCTTTGGTTAGCAAGTAGCACTAGCAAGCAACAGGCTAGCCACTAGCCAGCCACACATAACAACACTACGTCATGTGTTGGTCAGACGGTGAACCAATCGCTGAAGACTGCCTCTTTTTGGCAACGCCCATCCCAGCCATCGCCCTGGGTGGGAGCGACCTCAGACTGAATAATGGAGTGAAACGAAATGTCAATTCAGGCTGAGTGTCAGGCTAGGTCTGTAACTCAAAGAGTGTAAAATGGAACCATTCAACGCTGCAAACTGCAAACTGGTCCATTTGGTTCCATTTGTACACTCTCTGAGTTAAATTAACATTGATTGTACAATATAAATTGGGATCTCAGAGATAGAAATACCATTACATGGGGGTTCGCAGCATGTTAAACTGGGGGTCCTTGAAATTAAAATGGTTGGGAGTCACTGGTAGAGCCGTACAGATCTTCTCTTATGGGGGTCCCTGGGATATCTTTGCAAATGGGAGTCCGCAGGAGAATAAGTTTCAATTTGGGGGTCCTTGACATGAAAAGGTTTGTCATAGAAGTATGAAATATTGAAAAATGGACACACTCAAGGTCTATCTTTGCACTCAAGTACAGTACTTGAGTAAATGTACTGGGCTACTTTCTAGCCATGGTCTGAGATACCGTACAAAAGCATGTGCTGCGATGCACATGTGTGAACAGGCTGGACAACAATACATCATAAAGACTAATATGATGGATAAGATTACAATTAATATGAGAAATGTAATATCTGGAATTTCCCAAATCATGTGGGATCAACAGGGGAAAGAAAAACATATTTTCCTCTCTCTCTCTCTGCCGTTTCTCCTCTCACCTGCTGTTCATAAAGTCTGATTCCAGCACAAATAAAATAAAAAATGACATTATAAAATCATGGAGCTGTGCTGTGGAAATACCTCAAACTTTAAACAAAAAAACAAAACAAAAACTCTAACCCTAACCCTTTTGGGGTGAACTATTGTGCTGTGTTTTTCCCCCTCCTACAACGTAATCACCTAAGGCATTCAGCTTTCACGAAGAAATCAAAAATACACAGGGAAGACATATCTGCCTATTATAACCACACCTGAGGGTGTATTAGACACAAAAGTACAAAACTATTGCACGACCTCTTTAAGCACACATGCACACAGAGAGCTTGTAGATCTGCTACTTTTGCCGTTTTAGCATTTGAACCCTGAAAAAGTGGTAGTTTTTGAAACCCCAACATAAGACGATCTACAGACGAATCAAAGACCAGAGTCTGGTCCATAAACATCCAGACAGATAACATGTGAAACACAAGCTCTGGGCCTCTAACCCATTCAGAAAGGGTACACATTATAGTGTATCATTATTTTATGCTTTAACCAGTGAAAAATAGCAGATATACAAGCTCGCAGCGCGGCACCGAGTGCCGCGCTGCGAGCTTGTAGATCTGCTATTTTTGAAAAATCGTAATATTCTATAAGTGTCTTTTGAATCCTTCTAAGATTTTTTGAAAAACCCTATGTTTCTACATGTCAGCAATCTGGCCAGCCATCGTCAAAGAAAAGGTCCTTTTCACTTAGAGCTCAGTTAGTCTGTTCTTGAGAGACTACTATGTCAGTGGTGCTCAAACCTTTTCATGTGAAGGACCCCCAAAATTATATGTATTTGGCCACGGACGCCCATCTCAAAATATCTAGTACCAGGGACCCCCCCAGAAGCAAAATCTGAGTTACAAACGTTCGCTTTGAAAATACATAATAGTCAAAGATTTGCACACGACGATTTTCACGACTTTTTTTCAAAAATAGCAGATCTACAAGCTCGCAGCGCGGCACTCGGTGCCGCGCTGTGAGCTTGTATATCTGCTATTTTTCATTAGTTAAAGCATTCAATAATTCTAGGCCTAAATGGGCTAAGCAAAGCTAAGCCAATCAGCGGAGAGCAGCAGCAGACTGTAATGTAAGGCAACGCCGCTGTCAACGCAAATTAACCCTAATCTGATCCCAAGGTCTTTCTAAGCTTTCCAGAGCGACGCAGCCTGCTGTGAACCGACTGACGGCGTGGCTGTGGTCACTCATGTGTTAAAGGAAGCAGCCTTCGCTGCCTCATGCACGGATTAGAGCGGAATAAAATCTCACACACGACGGGAAAAAATATGTTTTATGGCCAAGTCCTATTATGTGATTTCTAAGACAATGTCGGGCTACTAAACACTAGACAATAGACACTAGAAGGGTGTAGACCTATTTTCAAATCTATTCTCTGAGAGTGCACGAATGGAACCAAATGGACCCGTTGAAGACGGGTCCATTTGAAGACGGGTCCATTTGGTACACCATTTTTTTACACTCTCAGAGTTACAGACCTGTAAGGGTCCATTTGGTTCCATTTGTAGATTCTCAGAGTTACAGACCTGCAAGGGTCCATTTGGTTCCATGTGTACACTCTCATAGTTACAAACAGACCCTTTTGGTTTCCATTTGGACCCCTTTGCGGTCCTCGGACCGGGCGTTGAGAAACAGTGATGTAAGGTTTTGCGGTCGACTGTTTACTGGCTGGTCACCATGACGACAGGGAGGATAAACAACACACACACACACACACACACACACACACACACGCACAACATCCCATCATGCATTGCGCAGAAGGCGTGTGGCATTTCCGGCGTCGCAGCCGAGTGTGATCTACAAGCTCACAACGGTTGCATCTGCGACGCGACGTGAGCTTGTATGTCTGCTGTTAACCTGATGTGTCGCACAAATAATTCTACAGTAAATTCTGGCGGAAACAGGTGGATACTGACTCACCTGCCAGTGAGGAGCCCCCACCGGGAGGACGTTAGGGCTGTAATCTAGCCCTGTTTTAGGGATTCGAACTTCGGGGGGATTTTCCGAACGGACCATCGAACCTTAGATGGTTCGTTCAATTGAATAAAAACCGAACGTTCGAACGTTCGAACCATCGAACGTACTGTACCTTTAACCAGCTAAAACAGTGTAGGAAATGTTTTAAATGCGCTTTTTATCCATTGAAAACGCGTGGATGCGTGGCCGCATTAACACCTAGGCTAACACTTGGAAAATCCAACCCAATCGGAGAAAATGTTGCGCAGTTTGTTGACGAACAGGCTCAGTGTATAGCGGAGTTGCACGGATGATGATTAGACTTGGTGACTGCGTCGGAGCGCGTCGCGTTCGGGCTGAACTGGTCTCGATGTAACAACCCCAGAAATCGCATTATAGATCCTTGCAATGAAATCCATCTTTGCTCATGCTTAGGAGAAAGGCTGTTTAATCTTTGGGTGCGTGGATGGCTGGGTGTTCGCTGTTCAGAGCACACACACGTCTGTCTCAGTGTCTCTGCCCAGCTCAGCTGCTACTCAGTCTACTGTCAACAAGCGTGTGTCAGCGAGGCGCTGTAATGGTTCGCGGCCCCAAAAAGGAGCGGAATTGGAGCGGAGGACGGTCCTTGATCACTCCAAGCTGTTCTGGTGCATTTTATAACTACTATAACGGTCACCATTAACTGTTAGTGTTTACCGGTAGGCCTAACTTATTTCGTATTTGGCTATCTCTACTACTGTGATATTCTGAAAAAAAAAGAAAAAACCTGAACCCATTAATTTCGAACTTCGATTGCCAACGTAACAAACGAACGTTCGAATCCCTGAAGGTTCGCTTGCAGCCCTAGAGGACGTACTGTAGTGTCATATTCTACTGGCTCACCTGCCAGTGAGGAGCCCCCACCGGGAGGACGTACTGTTGTATCCTACTGACTCACCTGCCAGTGAGGAGCCCCCACCGGGAGGACGTCCTACTACTAAAGTAACTCGTAGGACTATGTGCAGCGGCGATACAAACAAACACCAATTTGCATAGAAGACGCTCAGCCAAGCGGATGCACTTATGCAGATTCAAACCCCTATAGGCACTTTTGTGCACCACCCCTGATGCTCAACGGGTTAGGGTTAACAGTTGGAACCTTTTTTGTCTTCTTCCATCATCATCATAACAAAAGCCTTTCCGAAGCTTCACATTTACATATTTTCCCTTCTCTAGAATAGATGTCCTTAAATGCCATTTGTTAAATCGTTACACAACTCAACAGCAATGTACCTCCCACACACACACACGCACGCACGCACGCACGCACGCGCGCACGCGCGCACACACACACACACACACACACACACACAGAGAGAGCTCTCAAAATGCTAATCAGTGACTGCCTAGTGTTGCAGTTAACAAATTCACTGATGACTACAGCAAGCAGCAGTGTTTTCACCCCAGGTTCACATCGTTCAGTGTAATATTCTGCAGAGCTGTGAGTGTGGGATGTATTTTTCCATGGGCAGGAGCTCAGCTCAGCTAATGACGCAACTCACTGTCTGTCTGGTCTCAATAACACACGCACACACACGCACACGCACACACACACACACACACACACACACACACACACACACACACACACACACACACACACACACACACACACACAGAACAGAACAGGGATTTTATTTGACACATACTTGAGAGCGCAGCAACGCAGCGGGACACAGCCCAAATGAGACAGACAGACAGACAGACAGATCACCGCTTGTGGCTGTGTCTGTCTGTCTGTCTGCACATTACTCAATACTTCCTAAAAACGAAGGGGAGTGGACCAATAGCAAATGAAGAGAACAAAATACTAGGAACGCACACACACACAACACTTCCCCTACCTTCACTATCACAGACCCAGTATAGGGATTAGATCTACTTTAAGCTGATTAGTAGAAGGTAGAGAGATAGAGACCAGCACCTTATCAAATCTCCAACTGTTTTAACTCTCTCTCTCTGAATGGATCGGTCCAACATTACACTTCTGTCAGTTCAGCTTAAGTGTATTATGACGAATTTATACCTAAAAAAAAGGTAACACATCTAAAACTTTAAATCAGTGGAGGACAAAGTACTCACATTTCCACTTTTTTATTGGCACACGTCAACAAAGAACGCGTACACGCTTCGGCTATGAGCATCAGCAGAGCATTCACATCACATAGATTCAACTCTTTATTGTGACCGTAGGGAGCTACTTACTGTAGAAACCTCCACGGGCTGTCTGTGAGTGAGTCCGTCACACTTGAGTCCGTCACACTTTTGCCCTGCTCATATCTCCACAACCGTTGCCCCCATCCATGTCAAATTTTGCACACACACTCCTTGACTGCCAAACTACAACCTCCAAGGACCCCCGGAGCCCCAGGGACCCCCAGGTCCCTGGGGGACCCCCAGATGTAAAAAATGACCAAATGTGCTCACACGTCACACGTCACACTTTTTCCCTGCTTATATCTCCGCACCCGTTGACCCGATCCCTGCCAGATTTTACACACACACTCCTTGCCTGCCAAACTACAACCTCCAAGGACCCCCGGAGCCCCAGGGGACCCCCAGATGTAAAAAATGACCAAATGTGCAAAAATGACCAAATGACCACCCCAACGCCAACGGGGCTGCTCACGGGGAATTCCCGGGGACCACCGACTCCTGGTGCTCCAGAACGGATGCAAAAGTGGTGGCGCCCCCAGTGGAGGACCCCCTGCCACTGCAGCGCACATAAAATGCCGTAACTCGGGCTAGGAGCGTCCGGGAGAGCCGGGGCCGGTACCTATTCGTCCGCCAAGGCAACGCGGAGACCCCACCCCTCATTTCTCACATGGCCCTATTCTAGCACCACCTTCAGGCCGATTTTTAAAACACATTTTTGGACACTGCTCCTACAGTTTTTGCCCTAAAATCACGAATAACACTACACAGCATGTCTACACTCATGTCATCAACATGGATCAGGAAGATTTTGGAAAAACAAATTTTTGCCCTATTTGTGGAGATAAGCGACCGCTTATCTCCCGATTAGGGAGTCTTACTGGTAGAAAAAGGTCAGATGTATAGTTGTATACCCGTTTGTGCATCATGGCTGTGCACGGAAAATAGCACAATATGCAAGCTCACAACAAGCGTTTTGTGGAGTTTGCACTTCGCATATTTATCTGCAGTGCATGACACAAACCGAGTATAATAGGTTTATTTGCGTCAACAAAATGCATAACAGATGTGAACTCGAGAAGGTTCACGTGCTAGAAACGGATTTACGGATAAAAAAACGGGCGCTTCTTCGACAGCAGCATCAACAAAGGAAATTTAAGCCGGAGAGCACAAGGATCGTCTTGAAAAACCTTTAATAGGCGCAGAAAACTGAAATACTGAGGTTTTCTACAGCACGATTCTTTTTACATAATAACAGATGATTACACCAAACAGAGAGAGAAGATGCCTTTGTGGCCACGTTTAGCCTCAGGCTGTTTTCCCTGTCTTTTGTATACCTGGGCAGCAGGTGAACAAACACGGCATTTAAACCATTTCAACCGGGCGGGAACACAGTTTTACGCATTATTACTTTTTTTTTAACCGTTATCTTATGGAGTGCCGCGCTGTGAGCTTGTAGATCTACTATTGTTCAATAGTTAAAGCATATGAGAAAGAAGTAGTCGCCAGCACTTCAGCGTTGTATCTGAAGAGATACAACGCCAAGAAGACCGAAGGGTCGAAACGCGTCCGTTGACTCTGTCCATTGAGGTAAATAAAATCATGTAAAAAGGAGATTCCTTAAGTGCTGGCGACTACTTCTTTCTCATATGCTATTAAGCCTTCATCTAACTTGGAGTGTTGCGGGCTGTCTGCTTCATTGCAGATACCTTTCTCTAATAGTTAAAGCATAAAATAATAGTTAAAGTGGTTCAAATCTAGAGTGACACGGATGCAGACTGAAATGTGTTAAACCCCATCATATCCACTAACAAACAACGCTGGTGGGTAAACTATTGCTCAAGCTTCAGTCCTGACCCAGGAGAGTAAACACAACAATCAGATCACAATCACTGCACATAATCTCTTTCTTTTCTCCTCCACGGCTTGAATAATGCACCCAGTGTGTGCGTGCGTGCGTGCGTGCGTGCGTGCGTGTGCGCGTGCGTGCGTGTGAGCATAATCTGTGTCTCAATGTGATGTGACAAGTCATGCTGGTGTGTTCTTTACGAAGTACACACACACACACACCCTCCCACTCGTCCTCACAACTGTGTGTGTGTGCGTGCGTGCATGTGTATGTGTGTGTGTGTGTGTGCGTGCGCGTGAGTGCAACATTGCATAATATCCTTGCTGTCAGACAAAAATCTCATATCTCCATATTTTTGGAGGAAACCTTTCGTGCATTTTTCATAAATCAACGCTCTACTCGATCATATTATGCAGCATCACGCACAAGCAATCTACAAGCTTGAAGTGTCGTGTTTTGAGCTTGTAGATCTGCTACTTTTTGATGCTTTGTAACAGTTTTGGACATACAAGGTTTCCACTGGAAAGAGACGATATTTATGCAGACGGTTGCACTGTATGTGTACGTACTGTACTGTACTTGTCAGAGTGTGTGCGTGCGTGTGCGTGTGTTTCTACAGTGCAGAGCGTGTTAACAGTGGGAGTGTGTGTGTGTGTGTGTGTGTGTGTGTGTGTGTGTGTGTGTGTGTGTGTGTGTGTGTGTGTGTGTGTGTGTGTGTGTGTGTGTGTGTGTGTGTGTTGTTGTTAATCAGGAGGTGAATCAGAGCTGTTGTAAGATATGACACACTGAGGAGGAGGAACAGGAAGAGAGAACGCATGAGTAATGCTGGAACAGCCAGGATCATATAGCAGCATGACAGAGAGAGAAAACTTTAACCTTTTATTTCCAATAGAGGGTATGCAACAGGCGTTGACTCTAAAGCCCTTTGCACACAGGACAGTTGCGTTTTTTTTTTTTTCGTTTGCTGCATGAATAAAACGCATTGGATTTGGTGTGCAATGCTGTGCGGAAATTGTCCGTTTTGTCAGTGCGGATAAACGCGCCTGTGTGCAAAGGGCTTAAGAGTTGCCCACCTGCCCCTGGCCGGTAGGAAAAGCTTTAGGGCAGGTGAAGTTTGCTTTCAGGTTGCCCGACAGGGCGCAACAACCGTCTATAAACATAACACCAGATATCTGTCTAAACAACTGACCGTGGCCAAATCGCTCTGTCTTCTGGTCTGTGGAATGTCAAATAAGATCACTGTTTACCTATAATGTGCTGTTTTTTACTGTTGCTACTCTTAAAAAATATAAAATAACAAGTGTGAATCCATAGCCATATTCATAGCTATTTTATTTGGCTTATAATACCAGAAAGTAAAACAGTATTAAACGGTAATTCAAATTAGATACATTTTTTAATGGACGATTTACTTTGTGGGCAAGTGGGCATGACCTTTGGGCAAGTAGAAGTACTTCTGAGACCTTAGTGTCAACCCCTGTATGCATCATATGCCACTCACTCTAGACTGAGTGGCAAAACATAAAGCATCCAAGCATGAGGCATTGGATAGGGCTGTCACAATTATTACATAATCGTCTAATCGCAATTATTTGACATAATCGCGATTATTTTTCATAATCGTCATAATCGTTTCCATGTTGAAAAATGTTCATATACATATTTTTTAAGTAAAAAATAGTGGAAATAGCAGATCTACAAGCTCACAACGCGTCGCATCGCGACGCGTTGTGAGCTTGTAGATAGGCTATTTCCACTATCAATGTTCTTTTTGAGCGGTGGTCACACCGTCTCCATAGAGTGGCCGTGTGTGTATCCGTGTATCCGTGTATGTATCCGTGTATGTGGGTGGGTCTGTATGTAGCCTGCCCTACAGTACCTTTTATGACCACACATGTTAAGGGAGGGGCGCTGTTTTCAGGCCAGGCCAGGCCAGGCACACACACACACGCACACACACACACACACACACACACACACACACACACACACACAGGGGGGGGGGGGGGGTTGGTGGGTAAGAGGGTGCTGTTGAGACTAGCCTGGGGGAGGGGGGGGGGGGGGGGGGCGGGGGGGAGGTGACAGAATTCATAGATCTAGAACACATAGAATTCATAGATATAGAACACAGAATATGTACAGTACATAAAACCGTGTAAACCACCGCTCAGTTCACACGGGTGTGATTTTTTAAGTACAAAGTTGTCAAATATGTCAGTCATTTCTTTGTATATTTAGGTTATGTGTCATATCTACCATGTGCAACTTCAAAGCCTAAAAGCCAAACAGAAATGTGCTTGTCAACGACAAAAACACAATTAAATCGTTAATGGCAATTATTTGAGTGACAATTAATCGTCATGTAAAATGTCATATCGTGACAGCCCTAGCATTGGAGTTTGGAAGCACTCCTTAGGAAACTCCTGACTTCTCTTCACTCCTCATGACTCTTTCTTTTTTTGCCACTCAGTAGGCGTTCCCGCTTAACTTCCTGGTACGATGATGTCAAGCGCATACCCTCTGTCACTTTTTTGAAGTACGAGGAAAACAAGAGGATCAAATTATGATTCTATGCAACAGAAGCAATATAGAGATTGACAGCCAAACAACCACACCACAATCAGGGCCAATGAGATTACACCCAACATCCAGCTCACATTATGAACATTATACTACAAAACACCACCATTTTTAACCTGAAAACCTGCACATTATAGTGCCTCACCTACAGACAGACAGAGAGAGAGAGAGAGAGAGAGAGAGAGACTGACCTCTTTCAACCCGGTGTCCCCCATTTGTGAGCATGTCATTAAAAGGCAAACCTTCTCCAAAATAGCAAAAACAAGCCGACGAACGACAAGCTCATATTGTTGTGCCACGACCACCGTCATAAAGCTTCTGTGGTTAAAAAGGAAGGGGTTGCCAACAAGAAAAGAACACATAAGATATATTTGGCCCACGTTATGTACATCTGTTGTACAGCTGAGTAAAAAACAGGTTATGGTTTTAGTGGTTAGAGAAGGGGTTGCAAGTGCAACCAGGAAAGAAAAAAGGGTTTGACCTGAATGAAAGGGCACTTTATTTATGACAGGTTTCACCACGGAGGAGAGGAGAGGAGAGGTCTGTACAATAACACACCACAGAGGAGAGGAGAGGAGTGGTCTGTACAATAACACACCACAGAGGAGAGGAGGAGAGGAGCGGTCTATACAATAACACACCACAGAGGAGAGGAGAGGAGCGGTCTGTACAATAACACACCACAGAGGAGAGGAGGAGAGGAGCGGTCTATACAATAACACACCACAGAGGAGAGGAGAGGAGCGGTCTGTACAATAACACACCACAGAGGAGAGGAGAGGAGTGGTCTGTACAATAACACACCACAGAGGAGAGGAGAGGAGTGGTCTGTACAATAACACACCACAGAGGAGAGGAGGAGAGGAGCGGTCTATACAATAACACACCACAGAGGAGAGGAGAGGAGCGGTCTGTACAATAACACACCACAGAGGAGAGGAGAGGAGTGGTCTGTACAATAACACACCACAGAGGAGAGGAGAGGAGTGGTCTGTACAATAACACACCACAGAGGAGAGGAGAGGAGTGGTCTGTACAATAACACACCACAGAGGAGAGGAGGAGAGGAGCGGTCTATACAATAACACACCACAGAGGAGAGGAGGAGAGGAGAGGTCTGTACAATAACACACCACAGAGGAGAGGAGGAGAGGAGAGGTCTGTACAATAACACACCACAGAGGAGAGGAGGAGAGGAGCGGTCTATACAATAACACACCACAGAGGAGAGGAGAGGAGCGGTCTGTACAATAACACACCACAGAGGAGAGGAGAGGAGTGGTCTGTACAATAACACACCACAGAGGAGAGGAGAGGAGTGGTCTGTACAATAACACACCACAGAGGAGAGGAGAGGAGTGGTCTGTACAATAACACACCACAGAGGAGAGGAGGAGAGGAGCGGTCTATACAATAACACACCACAGAGGAGAGGAGAGGAGCGGTCTGTACAATAACACACCACAGAGGAGAGGAGAGGAGTGGTCTGTACAATAACACACCACAGAGGAGAGGAGAGGAGTGGTCTGTACAATAACACACCACAGAGGAGAGGAGGAGAGGAGCGGTCTATACAATAACACACCACAGAGGAGAGGAGAGGAGCGGTCTGTACAATAACACACCACAGAGGAGAGGAGAGGAGCGGTCTGTACAATAACACACCACAGAGGAGAGGAGAGGAGTGGTCTGTACAATAACACACCACAGAGGAGAGGAGAGGAGTGGTCTGTACAATAACACACCACAGAGGAGAGGAGGAGAGGAGCGGTCTATACAATAACACACCACAGAGGAGAGGAGGAGAGGAGAGGTCTGTACAATAACACACCACAGAGGAGAGGAGGAGAGGAGAGGTCTGTACAATAACACACCACAGAGGAGAGGAGAGGAGAGGTCTGTACAATAACACACCACAGAGGAGAGGAGGAGAGGAGAGGTCTGTACAATAACACACCACAGAGGAGAGGAGGAGAGGAGCGGTCTATACAATAACACACCACAGAGGAGAGGAGAGGAGCGGTCTGTACAATAACACACCACAGAGGAGAGGAGAGGAGTGGTCTGTACAATAACACACCACAGAGGAGAGGAGAGGAGTGGTCTGTACAATAACACACCACAGAGGAGAGGAGAGGAGTGGTCTGTACAATAACACACCACAGAGGAGAGGAGGAGAGGAGCGGTCTATACAATAACACACCACAGAGGAGAGGAGAGGAGCGGTCTGTACAATAACACACCACAGAGGAGAGGAGAGGAGTGGTCTGTACAATAACACACCACAGAGGAGAGGAGAGGAGTGGTCTGTACAATAACACACCACAGAGGAGAGGAGAGGAGTGGTCTGTACAATAACACACCACAGAGGAGAGGAGGAGAGGAGCGGTCTATACAATAACACACCACAGAGGAGAGGAGAGGAGCGGTCTGTACAATAACACACCACAGAGGAGAGGAGAGGAGTGGTCTGTACAATAACACACCAGAGAGGAGAGGAGAGGAGCAGTCTATACAATAACACAGCACACAGCCAGCAAGGCTTGGTCTGTCTCTGACAGGGAAAAGTGGGGGCGTGTGCACTGTGTGTGTGTGTGTGTGTGTGTGTGTGTGTGTGTGTGTGTGTGTGTGTGTGTGTGTGTGTGTGTGTGTGTGTGTGTGTGTGTGAGTGCTACATAAAGCCAAGTAGAGCTTCTTACGCTGCCTCTCGAGGCATAGTGGAACATTAGTGGGAGTCAAGGCCAATACAACGGTATAGTGTATAGTATGCCCTCTCACAGGTGTCTAATTTAAACGTCATAGCGTTCTACTCATGGCTTCCGAGTAGGCAAATGAAGAGCCTGCTTGGAGTGAGTGGCCTGATGTTCATCATCTCAAGTAGAACCAGAATCCTTACCACTTAAACCCTCTGCATGCAAGTAAGGAACATTGTCATTTATTTTAACATGTTACGGCCGGGCTACACCAAGCCTTTTCACGCGCGTCAGTGTGTACGGGGGGCGTGCGCACGTATGCGTGTTTTGGAAAGATCCAATATATATCAATGATATCGGCTACACCAGGCTCACAGATATACGCATGCTGTAAAAAATAGGATCGGTTCTATTTTGTGCGCGAACGTATGCGTTTTGTACACAAACTCCCTGGTCTCCCACAACATATACTCTCTCCTTGGTGCAGCCAGGCGATTATCACGCACGCACAGACAGCGCACGCGTGCATGCACGTTTTCTGGTGTAGCCCAGCAGTTAGAACAGGAGTTCACAAACTTTTTTGTCTCAGGGCACCCCATAATTATTATTTTTTTAATCTGAGGCACCCCTAAAATTTTCACTCCCAGCACCGTATATTTATAGCATATCGTTGTTGTATGTCCAAAACCGTTAGTTTTGTATTTATCATCTAAAACATTTACTAAACTAGTGAAAACAGCAGATCTACAAGCACACAACGCGCGTTGTGTGCTTGTAGATCGGCTGTTTTCACTAGTTTTGTGCGACGGTCTTGTATGATGAAGCAGGGCTTTGCTTTACCAAAAGACGTACACATTTGAAACTTGGAGATACGAGGTTTCTGCCCAACAGTGACGATATTTTAGTGATTATGTTGCGAGGAAAACGTTGAGATAATAGCCATTTTGGTTAGAACTGACAGAAAATAACTGTACTTCAAGTTTAAAATGACACCAAATATTAAATAGTGTCCAAATAAATTCCATACTGTATATCATCAAATTATCTCTGGACTGCCGCCACGGCACCCCAGGGTGCCCCGTCACCCACTTTGAAAACCCCTGCGTTAGAATGCCCTTTCTTTCTACTGTTCTACTGTGTTCAGACAATGAGATACTACTAATACAACAGTTGAACAACGCTGTAGGCCTATACTCTTTTATACACACTGAAGATTGAAGATAGAACCATCAATGTGGGAATCGATAAATTATCAGACCGATAAGCCCAATGAATAAATTGATAAATAATCGGACCGATAAGCAGAATGGCTAATGACTTTCTTAGGCAACGATAAAATCAATTCCCATCTAATCACAAAAATAACACCTGTAAAGGATTTTCTTTGCAAAGTGCATCACAATCACTGATTCACAGATTTCACACACAGACCGGTGGCAGAGGAAACCATACCAAACCACACCAACCAGCTCAACAGGAGCAGTTATTAGCCTCGTTCCCAGCTTGACCCTACGTTTTAATCTTTTGGGCGATGTCGTCCAAAAGATAATCTTTTTGAGGCAACATGTTCCACCATCGCCTGCTATTGCCTGCAGTAGTTGCTGGGTCCCATTGACAGATAACGCACCTCCTGTCAAATACAGCAGACCGTTGCCTGATGTTGCCTGCAGTTAAAACACACCGCCTCTGCATCTGCGAAGAGAAATGTTCTCTAGAAGCAGTTAGGGGTTCAGTGTCTTGCTCAAGGGCACTTTGACACGCCAGCCAGGGGGAGACGGGGATCGAACAGGGGGAATTCCAAGACAGCATGCAGTAAAAGACCACCGCTCCACCTCCCTCCCTCCCCCTAAGTATCATCAAAGCTTGGATCCTTATGTGCTCTCATGCATCCATTTATAAAGGGATAATGATTCCACCGCAAAGCATTTTAATTCCTTCTAAACAGGGTAGACTCTCACTCGGGTGACCCAGCAGGGGTGATCACGTCCCAGTAGCTACCCACGATCAGTCCCATTACGGAAAGACAAGGCCACACGCGATCCGCTGCTCCGGAGCTACTCTGCCTCTGAGACTGGGATGGGGCGATGCAGAATGTACATTTAGGTAATCATCACAAAACAATACTTTGCTGATCTACAAACTCACTATGGCGTTAGGGTTAGTTATGAGTTTGTAGATCAGCTATCTTCAAAAGAAGTAAAAAAAAAAAAAAAAAAAAAGAGTACTTTAGTCAGGAACGTTAAAGTAGATTTAAAGTAGATTTAACCATTTATTGCATAAATATAATCTTGGCGTTAAAGGGCTCCACGTTCTGAAATGTTCCCTGAATTCTGTACATGCTAAGCAAAATCAGAGAACGCTAAGCAAGACCCCCCGATAGGGATAAAATAGCAGAACAATAGCAATACATTGACACATAACTTAGTCAGGCATAATCACAGTGTTTGAGCTTAGCCAGACTGATCAAAGGTGGAGGCTGGGTGGAGTATCAGAGGCAGCGAGTATCAGAGGCTTCGGATAACCAAGCATTGGTAGAGAAAGCGAGCCGTATTTAAAAGAGCCTTCCCTACTGAATGAGCGCTTTGATTGGAATATAATAATAGATAATAATAATAGATACCTATTTCCTCTTGTGAGGGAAATTCAGTATGTTCAGCCCAACCCAGCTGATTCACTGCCCACAAGGAGCATGTGAGCAATTAGGGGTTAAGAGTCTTGCTCAGGGACATACAGTACATCCACACTGCTACCCTGGCCTGGAATGGAACCTGGGACAACCAGGGGCTCTGGTTCCTCAGGTGGGCTCCCTATCCATTCAGCTATAGACATTATTCTCAGCAGATATGAGAATGAGGAATGGGAAAAGAGCTGACTGACAGCTGACTACAGCTGGGCGGGGCAAGACTCTTGTGTCCTGCATAAACTAACACTGAAGCTTTCATATCTTCCACCACACTGAGTGCAAGTATCTTGGTAATCTCCCCACACCCTTCCCTATAGACAGCTGTCTACTACAACAGCAGTGTTCTGCGTCCTGGTTGGTCCACAGACGCCGCCACATGGAGTTTGTGTTTACTTGTGTCCCAGAGCGTTGCCCGTGGCAACCTCTCTGTCGTCGGGTAGATGCCGTTGTGAGACAGGATGTGGTGCCGTTTGTCACTTCCTGTTGCGACGACGCAGCGACGGGGGAGTTGAGAAGTGACTGTTGGAGATGACTGTTAGAGGTGTGTGTGTGTGTGTGTGTGTGTGTGTGTGTGTGTGTGTGTGTGTGTGTGTGTGCGCGTGGTGTGTGTGTGTGTGCGCGTGGTGTGTGTGTGTGTGTGTGTGTGTGTGTGTGTGTGTGTGTGTGTGTGTGTGTGTGTGCGTGCGTGCGTGCGTGCGTGCGTGCGTGCGTGCGTGCGTGCGTGCGTGCGTGCGCACGTGTGTGTGTTAACTGTGTTAACTAACTGTGTTGACTAAGATTTTGATATTCGACTAAGACTAGATGAACAACTATTTCAGATGACTAAAATAATCTGTTTTGAAAAATAAACACGCCATTTAGTTTTAGTCCTAAGACTAAAATGTTGCTGTCAAAATTGACACTGCATTGTGCAAGTGTATTAAGACTAAGACAGAGATTTTGATATTTAGTTGTGTCATTCAAAAGACTTTGCTATCAAAATCACATGGCTTGACTCAGACTGAACTCCATTGATTGTAGGCAGGCAGGCAGGCCTGTGTGTTCATATTCAAAGTGAGTCATTTGTATTTCCATTCCTGCTTAGCAAAGCATGGCTGAGACTGAAGCAGCAGCAGCAGCAGCAGCAGCAGGGGAGAGGAGTTTGAAGGCCGCTTTATAAATCAGAGTCACTATGAGACGCTACCGTTTTCTTTGTTTTAACCCATTTAGAATCCCTGGAACCACTTTAACCAATATGTTATGCTTTAACTATTGAAAAATAGCAGATATACAAGCTCACAACGCGGCACCGAGTGCCGCGCTGCGAGCTTGTAGATCTGCCAAATCGTGAAAATGTGTGCAAATCTTTTAATATATTACGTATTTTTAAAGTAACTAAAATTTTGCTTTTTGGGGGTCCCTGGAACGTACTAAATATTTTCAGATGGGGGCTCCACGGCCAAACGCATGGCATTTTGGGGGTCCTTGACATGAAAAAGTTCGAGAACCACTGATTTAGAGGAAGGATTCAGAAGACATTTTTAGAATCGGGTCAAAAATATTCAAACTAAGACTTGCACAAATGTTTTGATTGATTTTAAAAAAATGGCAGATCTACAAGCTCACAGCGCGGCACTCGGTGCCGCGCTGTGAGCTTGTATATCTGCTATTTTTCAATAGTTAAAGCATAAAACATTTATAGAATGTTTCTGAGAAGAGTCTACAGCCTGCAGTTGATCAGGACACCAGTCACAGGTCTGTTGCTCTCAGACCGTTGCAGAGCGACACTGGAATTTGTCGTGGAGTTGTTGCCAGTTTCAACTCGTCCTCCTTGTGAATCTTTGATGTGACACTGTCTGACACACTTTACACAACCTGTGTGTGTGCATGCATGTATGCCTGCCTGCGTGCGTGCGTGCGTGCGTGCGTGCGTGCGTGCGTGCGTGCGTGCGTGCGCGGAGTGTCTGTCTGTCTGTCTGTCTGTCTCTCCTTCCATGAAGTAGGCCACATTTTGGGAGAAGGGAGACTATTGTAAACTGAGGGATTATAAGTCAATGCAATGTCCCCCAAAAATGTGCAAAATCAACGTTCAAAGTTACAGTCATCTGCTTATTCAGTGCTGATTCCAACCACATTCAACTCCGCACCAGAGCCATTTAAGGAGAGTTGCGTCACCTCCGTTGAATTCATCGGGGCCACGGTCTTCTACATACTGTACTGTATCCTTCCATCTATTGGCCAGTAGTGACAAAGCACTCAACCGAAGGTTTACGGAATGCATTGGAGTCTATGAGCGGTTGTCACTATTTCCACTTACATGAACCATGTGACCCACAGTGTTTTCTGCCCCCCAAGGTTGGCGCAGCTCTCTATACAAGGCTCTGCTCTATCCTCCTATGATACACAGACCGAGTGGAAAGGAATTGTGCTATTTTATCATGAACTCATTACTGAGGACCAATTATATGAAGATTGGTTGAAAAGTGGTGAAGTCACTCCTTTCAGCCCTATTTTATCCACACCTTTCCAACATCCCATGGTGCAAGCAGCTTCCGGCGCCGCAACCGAGAGTGATCTACAAGACGCGACGTGAGCTTGTATGTCTGCTGTTAAACGGAAGTGTCCCGCAGATAATGCTACGGTAAATTCTCGCGGAAACAGGTGGATACTTTGTTGTAAGACGATGTTGCGTGTTGTGAGCTTTGTAGATCTGCTATTTTGGAAAGGTTTCACCACCTATGACATGCCCCAAAGAACCTATGACATCATGACATGCCCACAATAGCAGAACCTCCCTCTCTCCCTCTACCTCTGCCTCGGTCTCTCTCTAGCTCTGTGAGCTTGTAGATCTGCTATTTTGGAAAGGTTTCACCTTTGACATGCCCAAAAATAGCAGATCGTCTCTCTTGAGGTCTTCTCCCATGATAGATTTCCACACTGTCCTCATCCCATGAAAGACACCACTATCCCATCTCTTTCTCTCTCTCGCTCTTTATCTATTCCTGTGCGCTTGCACTGTAGATCTGCTATTTTCGCCAGCATTGACATGCTCAATATATAGTTCTACCACTTTTTCGAGTCACGTGTTCAAATACTGGATTCTGATTGGCTAAATTCCGGAGGTTATGACGGAACAACTGCCGCAAAGTTGTGTGAGGACTTGTCCGAGATCAATGAGCCTCAGTGTACATCCGGGGACTTCAGGAGGTAGTCGGAACACCTTTCCCCCAACCAACAAATGACCGTGGCAACGGTCCTATGTTTACTAACGTGCATGCTATAGTCGCCGATTTATTTGGATCCAATGCAATCCGCCAACTTTAAAGCCCCTTTTCTCTGAACCTATGCCTTTCTGGAAGCGAACAGCCTCTATTTACGGCCGGAACGGTACTTCTAACTGACGTTAGCTTAGCTGTAAGCTAGACGCATGGATTAGTATGGAGTTGGCGCCATCTGTTGGTGAGTAGAAGATGTTGTTGGTGGAACTATCTGCTGTCTCGCGGAAGTTTTATAGGCAATAATGATTGTAACTTAAGATCCTTGCAAGTTACAACTATGTGTTTTCTTTCATGTATAAGGGAAAAAGTGGTAGAAAAGCTATTTACCACTCGGGGTCGGACATTATGCTCTGATAATGTCCTGTGTGAGGGTGTTATCGGACTCGGCTTCGCCTCGTCCGATAACACCCTCACACAGGACATTATCAGAGCATAATGTCCTCTCACTCGGGGTAAATTGCTTACGTTGAAAATGGTAATAACTCCAAACATTTTCCTGCAGAATTCTTCATAGTTCATGTGCATCCATCCATCCTCATCATCATCAATTCAAGGTCAAGACTCAAAACCCTGCTTCCAGCCACCTGTTTCCATAGACTTCATGTTCTCTTTGCAGACCAAGCGAAGCCATGCTGAGTCTTAATTTAATTGTGGACCTCGTCCGTCCGCCAGATGCCCTGGTCTCTGCTCTGCATGAAACCCCCACCCTCTCTAACCCCCCACCTCTCTCTCTCCCCCTCCCCCCCCCCCCCCCCCCCCCTGCTGACCTCCTGCGGAGTTGTGGACGCTGGCAAATTTCAGTTCACGTAACATGCAAAGAAAGCTGGCCCAGGGTCGGCCATGCATAAAGAAAAAGAGGAAGGAAAACACCTGTCACACTGTCAACTCAGATGATGATTGAAAACAACACTAACGTTATGTTAAATACAGCTGGGCCCCCCCATCCAGTTATTAGTAGAGTACTAATACAATATTTATGGGGTGCCCTGAGACAAAAAAGTTTTGGCCCTATAATAGTCCATGGGCCATACAAGTTGTCGGTATCAAAAAGGTGGCAAAGGTTACTATGCATTTTTGAAAAGCTCTATATCTGTAGATTATATTTTGGTATGATGATAACCCTTTCTTAGACACAGCTAAATTGGTGTTATCAGCCGCTAGAGTTGGTGTCCCATTAACTTTACATTACAGGGAAAAAAAGCAAAAAATGAATCTGCTTTAAGTAGCATAAGAGGGGTCAAACTAGGGGGTTTTCATGATGCTGAATCCATTGCAAGCATCTGTTTTGCACGAAAAACATTCCTGGGGCTAAAACAGCCCCCACAAAAGTGTGAAAAGTGATGACTCATCACTTTTCATCACTAAACCATAGTCTTGTGGGACAGTTTTTAGCCCAAGGAATGTTTTTTGTGCAAAACAGATTCAGCATCATGAAAACCCCCTAGTTTGACCCCTCATATCTATACTATAATTTTGCGAATGTCTGTCTGAGTGAGTGTCTGTCACAGCGTTTCTCCTCAGTGGCTGGAGCAATTGATCTGAAATCGCATCACCATTAGCATATGAACACACCTGACATAACTGTGAAGCCCGTTTGTCACTTTCACAAATCGTATGCTGTATATTAGCATTTTTATGGTGTATCTACTATTTATTCTGCATCTAGCATGAGGCATAGCTATTCTGCATCTAGCATGGGGCAACATCGCTCTGTGTGTGTGTGTATGTGTGTGTGTATGTGTGTGTGTGTATGTGTGTGTGTGTGTGTGTGTGTGTGTGTGTGTGTGTATGTGTGTGTGTGTGTGTGGGGGGGGGGGGGGGGGGGGGGGGGGCGGGGGTGTTGGCTGGCCCTGTTACAGATGTTGTCATGTAGATCGGTACACAGTATCTCTGTAGCCTTTAAACGAAACGGGTATTTCTTACATTGATGCTCCTACATATTATCATGCAAGCACCAGAAAGTTACTTTCCATCCCTCATATACTGTGTGCACAGTGCACACCCCATAACCCACACACTGCACATCATTTCGGAGCTCATATCTTTGAACAGGTAAGGACTAGTGCTACTTAAAGCAGATTAATTTTTTCCTTTTTTTTCCTGTAATGTAAAGTTAATGGGACAACAAATCTAGCGGCTGATAACACCAATTTAGCTGTGTCTAAGAAAGGGCTATCATACCAAAATATAATCTACAGATATAGAGCTTTTATAAAATGCATGGTAACCTTTGCCACCTTTTTGATACCGACAACTCGTATGGCCCATGGACTAATAGTATAGGGTGGGGGCCGCTCTGATCCTCAAAGGGAGTTTGTTACTGTTTACTGTTATAAAGCCATGAATGAACAGTACAGTACAGTACAGTGTGAAGTGTTTACTGTTACTGTTATAAAGACATGAATGTACGTATATTATGTACGCACTACGCAGTGAGCTGATCATACATTCAGTGTTACCGAGACTGACGGAGTACGGATCACACCCGTCATGTGGATCTGCACCACTCGACGCCAACACACACACACACGCACGCACGCACGCACGCGCGCGTGTGAAATCTAGGGATGGAAATCGGAATCGGCTAATATAAAAAATCGGCAGGTATGATATCAAACGGGCCGAATCGGTGACCGGCAGGTCACTGACATAAATACCAGTTTTATGCCAATTGTGTCTATGGCACTGCACAGCATGATGCTCTGGTCCTGTGACTAAAGTAAACATTAGCAAGTAGCAGCCAGTCTACCTAGTGGCAGCCTACAGAATACAGAATAATTCCATAATCCTGTGTCAATGGCGTCTCCAAAAAGAAGGGGAAAAAAGCATGCGTCACCTGCTTTCCTCCTGCCTAGTCCAGACGGTCATATTAGACTGGATATTGTCTGTGATTTTGGATATTGTACTATTGTGATTGATTTGGCATTAGTGTTCTTCTAGCTTATTGGTACTCAAATTGAAGTATGTCTTGTAGGCCTACTTGGCCCTGAAAAAAACCCTATTTTCTAGTTCTTAGCTAAAGAAATGGTGTCAGAAAAATCGGTTTTGGCAGGTCAGACCTTCATAAAACCTGTGGAATTTTGCAATCGGTCCATCTCTAATGTGTTGTTGATGATTTAACCCAACACCACGTGTTCATATCATGCATGTGTTGTCAGGTGCCATGTGACATCATGTCAACAACTTGTGTGTTCCTGCTTTATTAGAATCAGGCCTGCTGCTGAACACACACACACACACACACACACACACGCACACACACACACACGCACACACACACACACACGCACGCACACGCACACACGCACACACACACACACACACACACACACACACACACACACACACACACACACACACACACACACACACACACACAGCTGAGAGTCACGTCTGCGACGGAAAACACATGTATGGAACTAAACCACACACACACGCACGCACACACACACACACACACACACACACACACACACACTTTAACAGGCTGCCTTCAATCGCAACGTTGCATTTGGAAGCCATTGCGGTTTTAATTGGGAGAGGAGAGGAGAAGAGAAGAGAAGAGAAGAGAAGAGAAGAGAAGAGAAGAGAAGAGAAGAGAAGAGAAGAGAAGAGAAGAGGAGAGGTGAGGAGAGGTGAGGAGAGGAGAGGAGAGGAGAGGAGAGGAGAGGAGAGGAGAGGAGAGGAGAGGAGGTACTTTAATAATAAAGGTTAGTGGAGCAGTGCTGGAAGGGGGGTTGCGGGGGTTAATTAATGATGGTGACTAGCGTTGCTGCTGACTCTGCTGTTGGGTTTGGTTTTAGCCTGGCTCTAAACACAGACCACCATCACCCCAACACTGCTGCTGCACAGAGGCTGCTGGGGGCTGTTTAGAACATACATGGGCAACTGGCGGCCCGGGGGCCACATGCGGCCCCCACCTTCACTTAATGCGGCCCGCAGATTAATATCGGAATACTGATATATTATTGATTTCACCTGTTACAATTCCAAACATGACCTGCTTTAATTCCGTCAGTCTATCTTAGTAGCTTAATGACTAGTATAGTAGTATTAAAATGTATTTTTTTATGTCAAATGTATTTGTATTTAGGTTCATAAAGTTAACATGAGTATATAACTAAATGCGTTTGAAATTGAATCAAAATCTTACATTTCAGGATTCCAATAAAAAAAAAGAACAAAAAATAATTAAGGATTCCAATTCAAAAGAGGCAAAAATAGCTGATCTACAAGCTCAAAACGCATTGCAGCGCGATGCGTTTTGAGCTTGTAGATCTGCTATTTTTGCTTCTTTTGTAATGAGATATGACAAAGTAGGACGTAGCAATATGCAATGTGGCCCTCTGGAGTGATGATGGCCCTCGCCATCATCAAAATTGATCTTGACATTTGTTTCCAGTCGCTTCAATCGCTTCATTTTGGTGACGCTGGTCAGTGTTGGAAAAAGAGATTATGTCACGTCAGAAAGAATCAAGGCACAACACCTGGAAAAAGTCCCAAAGTCCCAAAGAGCGTTCTTTGCATTCACTTTGTATATAATCGCACCGCTCCACCTACACAGGTTTGCAGCATTACAAGTGCTGACGTGTATGTCAGTGGTGCGTTATTTGGAATTGCACATGAGTTCTGGGCAAACCCCGCCCATGGAAGCTTTTGATTGGCTGAACTGGCGCTAGGGAGCACTCCTTTTTGTTCGCTTGGACCGCACGGAGGTGCGATCACTTAAACCTAACCCTAACCTTAACCTCAGTGAAACTAACGCTCTGAGTAACTAACCTGCCGACAGATGTGAAAACAAACGGCTCCGCCAAACTGGGGGGGTTGGTAACCCCAATTATTATTTTGGGGGGGCTCCCCAGATGATTAGCTTAATGTACAGCGACGTTGTTTTCTCACATGTACTATTTGGCTATGTCCTGCCTGTTCTGACATGCCCAGCAGGTTGAACCAGGAGGAGGCTGGCTGGGGTTCATGTGGTTAAACACAGACGTGTGGACACAGGAACAGAGAGCACAGCGCGGTGTGGCGCGGTGCTGACAGGACGCCATTTAACGGCTTAACCCTGGCACGACGACAGACTGACACACAGACAGACACCTCCCCCTGACTCTAACTGTCAATGTCCCCCATGCAGAGGACAGACCCCCCACTGACGGTCATGTAGAGACTGAATGAATGAACCATCTGGACCCAGAGCCCGAGTCAACACATGGATCTGATGAGGACTTATGTAACACTGAGAGAGGGGTGAGAGACAGACAGAGACAGAGAATGTGCAAACACAGCAGCAAGATCGGTGAGCTGTTGTGATAGGGGAAGGATATCAAATGAAACACAACCACCTTACTGTGATGTTATTTAACCTGTTTGGTGCCAATCCTGAGTTTCCCGAGTTTGTATTGGTACCCCCCCCCTGTGCCAACCCAGAGTTTCCCGAGTTTGGGCCGTTTTTGAAGAAAAAAAAAAGTTTCTTGGACCTCAAAAAATGTACAAGGCATGATCGCGATTGCAAAATTGCATGTTTAACCCCCATACCAACCCCATCTTTCAAACATGGCAGCCATGTTTGTTTACATTTGAAGAAAACATAATGGCTGCTATCTCATGAATGCCTGAACGGATTTCAAGCGGATTTTTTTTGTTTGAAAGCTGTGAACAGTGTGCACACACGTGGTGCATGATTAGGAATGGGCGTGCATGATCCGTGCACTATGAATTTCATGGAAGTCTATGGAGACCATGGCAACTTGGACCTTCAAAGAGATTTAATTGATAGCAACGAGAGAGTTAATGTTTTCTTTGCTTGCTATTTGTTATGTCTATGAATTAAATACCAAGGGCTTACAACGTAAAAAAGACTGTAAAAGGTCTTATTTGGGATGCTCCTTTTAGGCAGGGTGTTTAACTGTACTTGTACTGTACTACATTTCAAATTGTATTGACTATACTTGTACTGTTCTCCATTTTTATAAATAACATTTTCAATCAATCAATTAACCCATTTAGGCCTAGAATTATTGAATGCTTTAACCAGTGAAAAATAGCAGATATACAAGCTTGTAGTATACGAGCTTGTAGATCTGCTATTTTTGAAAAAGTAGTGAAAATGTGTGCAAATCTTTGAATATATGTATTTCAAAGCGAACATTTGTAACTCAAATTTTGCTTCTGGGTGGTCCCTGGAACTAAATATTTTGAGATGGGGGTCCGTGGCCAAATAAATATCAAAAGGTTTGAGAACCACTGACATAGTAGTCTCTCAAGAACAGACTAACTGAGCTCCAGCTAAGTGGAAAAGGACCTTTTATTTGGCGATGGCTGGCCAGATTGCTGACATAGAAACATAGGTTTTTCAAAAAGTCTTGGAAGGATTCAAAAAGACACTTATAGAATCAGGTCAAAATTCTAATTCTCACGATTTTTTCTAAAATAGCAGATCTACAAGCTCGCAGCGCGGCACTCGGTGCCGCCATGTGAGCTTGTATATCTGCTATTTTTCAATGGTTAAAGCATAACATAACGTAAGCCTTGATACATGAAAACCGTTACACTCCTTCCTTTCACTTGTACATGTTTTGTTTTGATTGTGTTGTATTGTGTGCACTTCTGCTTTGGCAACGTAAACGTATATGTTTTCTCATGCCAATAAAGCCCATTGAATTTAATTGAAATTGTGAATTGAGAGAGAGAGAGAGAGAGAGAGAGAGAGAGAGAGAGAGAGAGAGAGAGAGAGAGAGAGAGAGACTTTCATTATTCACCACACTGTTCTCAGTCTCCACACCATTAACTTATTTACACACACACACACACACACACACACACACACACACACACACACACACACACACACACACACACACAGAGTGTGGTGTGGGACAAATGCAGGCGCCGACAGGACTGTATGTACAGAACCATTACTTAATGGCCTGATGATAAGACTGGAGGGGACAGAGAGAGAGAGAGACATAGAGAGAGAGAGAGAGAGAGGGAGGGGGGGAGGGGGGGGGGGGGGTTGCCGTGGGAACCAGGCCTAGCATCTGTTTGCAGGCCTGTCACTTGTAAAGCAGCTAGAGAGACTTCCAGTCCAGCAGTGTTTAACCATTTACTCTCAATTGTATAATTCGTCGTACAACGGCGATAATAGCAGATCTTACAGTACAAGCCCACCACGATGCGTCTTCGATGCGACACATTGTGAGCTTGTAGATCTGGTATATTGTCCCCTTGTAATGATGACATGGCCGGACAGGCGGGTGGCCAGGTTGGAAGTGTTAAAGTGTTTTGGTTTGCTAAACGGAGCAGAGGGCCCCCCCCCCCAACTTGAACCTTGACCTCTTAGCAGAGAGCTGGAAAAACTGTTCAGAAGTATTCAGCGCAGAGACAGAGAGGAGGGGGGGGGGACCCCAGTTAGTAAGAGAACATGGGGCTACTGGAAGCTTCCAGGTTGAATCCCTAAAGCAGCAGCCTTGGACCTTTGCTGTCCTCATGGACCTACAGCAGTGGTTCTCAACTGTGGGTCGGGAAACCTGTGGGTCCCCAAATTATTAAACAGCAGGTGATGGGGTTTGTTCCAAGAGGCGCGCGCGCGCACACACACACACACACACACACACACACACACACACACACACACACACACACACACACACACACACACACACACACACACACACACACACACACACACACACACACACACACACACACACACACACACACAAACACACACACACACACACACACACACACACACTTGAGGGGGGAAAGAACGGAAGGAGGGGAGAGGGAGGTATAGAGAGAGAGGGGGAGAGACAGAGAGAGGGATATGTAGACAGAGAGAGAGGGGGAGACAGAGAGAGAGTGGGAGACAGAGACAGGGGGGAGGCCCAGCTATGCGTGGCACGCGACACAGTAAAAATCCAGGGTGTCCACTGAACTTTCACTCCGTGTTTATGGCTGCCGCTCTGTGCTGCCGTGCACTGTGAGTGTGACACACTGAGTGCTGCTACTGAAACTGTCTCTCTCTCTGTCTGTCTGTCTGTCTGTCTGTCTGTCTGTATGTCTGTCTCTCTGTGCTGCTGTGCACTGTGAGTGTGACAGACTGAGTGCTGCTACTGAAACTGTCTCTCTATCTATCTGTCTCTCTCTGTATGTCTGTCTCTCATTTTCTCTCTCTCTTTTCTCTCGTTACTTCCCCTGGGAGGGAGAGGTATACCCCCCCCCCCACCCCACCCACCCACTGCCATCTGCTGCTGCTCCGTGAGACACAGAGAGAAAGAAAGAACACAGCTTAGACACTGAGAGAGAGAGAGAGAGAGAGAGAGAGAGAGAGAGAGAGTCATTTGCACACATTTTCATGACTTTTTCAAAAATAGCAGATCTACAAGCTCGCAGCGCGGCACTCGGTGCCGCGCTGTGAGCTTGTATATCTGCTATTTTTCACTGGTTAAAGCAGAGAGAGAGAGAGAGAGAGAGAGAGAGAGAGAGAGAGAGAGAGAGAGAGAGAGAGAGAGAGAAAGAAAAGAAACTAAGGAAGGAAGGAAGAAAGAAACAAAGAAAGCAACAAAGATCTACGAGAGCAAAGGAGGAAGGAAGGAAGGAAAAGCGATGAATGGAGGGAGGAGGAGGGGAGGAGGAGAGAAAGAAAGAAAGGAAGAGACAGAAGGATCCATATGAAAGAAGTAAATAAAGAGAGAGAGAAGCTCATTATCATTAGCTGTTAACTGACTCATCATGTCTTCCTCTGTCACAGAGGGAAGACAGAAGACAGAAAGGGCTCTTAAAGGGATATTCCACTTTCAACAGGGCACAGTGGAAGGGCCTCTCTCCACATACACACCCATTGTAACTTCAAACTCCATTTTAACCATGATAGATTCATTAAAAACACATTTTTTCATTTATTTTTAATAATTATTTGGGAAAATGGAAAAAATGAAATACAAAAAAATAATTATTAAAAATAAATGAAAAATGTCATCGAAAAAACACGGCCTGCTCACATATTAGGAGGGTAGTATGAGTCACCAGAAAAAATAACGTGTGTTTTTAATGAATCTATCATGGTTAAAATGAAGTTTGAAGTTACAATGGGTGGGTGTGGGGAGAGGGGCCCTGGGCCTGGAGGGCCTGGTAACATTTACATCAAATATCTAAATATTGAATCAAGCAAATTAAAAACTGTTCAGGGTGTTCATAAAAGCCTGATTAGATGATAAAATTACCAAAAGTTTGGTTCAAAGTGAAATATCCCTTTAAGCTGAATGTATTGTCTCTTTCTACAGTGACACTGTAGTTAGGCCTGTCACAATCATTACATAATCGTCTCATCACAATTATTTGACATAATCGCAATTATTTTGTCATAATCGTTTACATGTTGAAAAAGTCATATTTTCAAACATTTTCAAAAGATCGGCTCAATTGAGTAGATTGGCTTAATCAATGTCCTTTTTAAAGTACTGTATAGTATAGAGGTGTCAAATAATTTTGTCAGTTGTCAGTCATTTCTTTGTATATTTAAGTTACGTGTCATATCTGCCATGTGCAACTTCAAAGCCTAAAAGCCAAACAGAAACGTAATTGTCAACGACAAAAACACAATTAATCACAATTAATCGTCATGTAAAATGTCATAGTCGTGACAGCCCTAACAACAACAGTCACATGGATGTATGGATCCACCCAGGCAGACTGGCTGGTTTGTTCCCACAGACTAACTGATTGACAACCGACATGAGTGTGTGATGCAATCTGAGAGGCAGAGGAGAGGAGAGCAAAAGCAGAAGTTTGTGGGGGGAGAGAGAGAGAGAGAGAGAGAGAGAGAGACATTAACAGAGAGAGAGAGAGAGAGAGAGAGAGAGAGAGAGAGAGAGAGAGAGAGAGAGAGAGAGAGGAGGCAGCCACATCCGTAGCAGCAGCAGGGAGGAAATAGTCTCCGTCGGGTGCAAACCTCATATGTAAAAAAGATGACACACGTCAAAAGTATCAGATCTACAAGCTCGAAACCGTTTCGAGCTTAGCCTTGCGGATCTACTACTTTTGATGCTTTCGTGTGGCGCCTTTTGTACGATCGAGTAGGTAGTTCGAGTAGTTGATTTACGGAAACAAACACACAAAAAGTTAGATTATTATGGAGATAAAAGGTTTTCTACCCTGGCTGCGACGATACGCAACAGAGACGAGCAGCACACACACACACATACACACACACACTGAAGAAGCAGCAGCCAACTTACGCACACACACACACACACACACCAGACACTGGTAAAATGACACAGAGCAGACATAAACAAGTGATAGATTGAGTACATCCATATGCTGGCAGGTCAGAGTGCACACACACGCACACACACACACACACACACACACACACACACACACACACACACACACACACACACACACACACACACACACACACACACACACACACACACACACACACACACACACACACACACACACACACACACACACACACACACACACACACACAGTTCAGAGGTCACAGTTCACAGTGCACATAAAAGAGGCCATGGCTTGCTTTGCACAACAACAACTTCAGCACACTGTGTCTGTTTGGGTGGAAACTTCCTAATATGTCCAAGACTACTTGACTTTTTAGGATTCAAATTCAGCAGATCCACAAGATTGAAAAGGTTTTTCAAGCTTGTGGATCCGTTACTTTTGAGCACCGCTGTAGTGTGATCAAAGTAGTGCAGGGGTCTTCAACGTGTTCAGGCCAAGGACCCCTTAGTTGAGAGAGAGATGAAGCAGGGACACCCACAACCATAGATACCATACTTGTATAGTTTCATCGTTTGACAGCACAATCATCAGTGTATTTTGGATCATGTCAATTTGTGTTTTCAGATATTTAACCACTTGAACCGTCAAATACTTAACTCATTGAATGCCGATCCCCGTCTCGGGGGCCCCGAACCACAGGTTGAGAACCACTGTGTTAGAATACGGGGTTCAGAGCGGGGACAACACTAAAGCCTCATTGTGGTGCAGTTTCTCACAGTCGGAGGCCAGAGGAGAGTTTTCCACCAGCCCTCTAATAAGTAATATAAGAGTGTTCTGCTGTTAGCTCCACCATGGGTCTCATTGTGTTGGAATCCAACCTCAGATTAGCACAGCGTCAATGAATGTCTGTGCTTCCAGTGACAACAAGAGGAGTCGGTGGAGACAGCAAGTTTGTTCCTGGCAAAGAAATGTATAATAAATGCTGGCGAGCAGAATAAAGGGCTGCTACAATTTCCATCTTGATTTATTACTATGGCCCGAACCAGTGGCAGACGGGAGCGTGTCGCTGTTACTACATGTCATCTTTTAGACACTGCGACTCTAACCCTCACCCTAACCCTAACCTCCGTGGAGTGAGTCGATAACCCTCCGGTCGAAACGATGGGCGTTCGCAAAAGCGAGATTTCCCCGTGGCACACAAAAGTACTCAATCTCAGTACTAGAGCGAAAGTAGAGATGCAGGTGTTTCCTGTGGGCGTGGCAGGTAAATAATATGTTCGGGCAAGTCCAGCTTTCCGGACGGGCAAGTGCTTTCCATGTACATTAAGTATTGCCTATTTATGAAGAACAATACTTTTCACTAGCAACTAGCAGTTGCACTCATCGTGTTTTTAAAAGTGACTGTCGTCACTCTGCAGTTATCGATGGGTGAGTAGTGATGTTTCGATGTGCCGTTGTTTTGAGCGGCCAGTCGTCCGAATCGCCTAACCTGCCGTCGCGGGTGAACGCTTTACCCAAGTACAGCACTCAAGTAAATGTACTTTACTGACCTCCGCCGGAGCTGCGACACGCAGGAAGTGGAAAAAGAGGAAGGAATTAAAAAGCTTGTGAATAACTGTCCCTTTGTCTCCTGTATGGGACCATCCATTCTACTCTGGATATGAAAGAAATGATGGCAGATTGTTAAGTCCCCGCAACACACACGACACACGCACACGCACACGCACACACACACACACACAGGGGTGTCGCACCAAATTCTGGGCCCTGGGTGCAAGGATTCACTGCGTTATTTTGTTCTTTAACAATTTAAAAATAGCAGATATACTAGCTCACAGCGCGGCACTCGATCTGCTATTTTTGAAAGATCGTTAAGATTTGTGCAAGTCTTTGAAGGTATGTTTCTATGTCAGTGGTGCTCAAACCTTTTCGTGTGAAGGACCCCCAGAATGATATGTATTTGGCCACGGACCCCCATCTCAAAATATTTATCTCCAGGGACCCCCCCCAGAAGCAAAATATGAGTTAAAGAATATGTTCGCTTAAAAAATACATATATTCAAAATTTTGCACACATTTTCATTACTTTTCAAAAATAGCTATAGTATAAAATAATTAAGGTCCTTCAACCTTGGGCCCGCTAGTAACTCAGTCCCACTTTTCACCCCCTTGTGACACCCCTGCACGCACACACACACACACACACACACACACACACACACACACACACACACACACACACACACACACACACACACACACACACACACACACACACACACACACACACACACACACACACACACACACACACGCACCCCTCACCCGGTTCCCGGAACAGAGAAGCCCCTCATATACGTATATAAGAGGAGTGAATGGGAATCTAGCATTGTGTTGTTCTCTTCTCCACACAGCAGTGAATCATCGTTTAGTAACAACTCACTGGAACCTCAGTATTGTGAAAGAACCATGGAGAAGAAGAACATTTACTGTAAACTGGCCTTTGTGCAACCAATTAAGACCCAGGGGTCCCCCAAGGGTCAATCCTTGGCCCGCGCCTGTTTTAGAAAGTTTAGGGAAAAGCACGCGCACACCCACCCACCCAACAATTAAGATCAAAAAAGGTCCATTGCTTGGTCTCACTAGATTAGCTTGAAAATAGAGATGCTCCGATTGAGAATTTTGGGGCCGATACCGATCACCGATCAACTGGAATCAGTATCTGCCGATACCGACATTCCCGATCACAGCGTCAAATCCATAAATTCTTCTATTTATTGTGTTACACTGTTATTGTTATCTTATTGTGCAGCATTTATATATTTAATGATTCTTCTTACAAAACATTGCAGGCTGAGGTCCTTTAGAATACAATTCAACTTTAGTAACCCCAGCTTCAAGCAGGAGTTGAAGCTGAATGTAACATTCAGTCCCACAGATAAATATTGTGAAAAGAGCTGATCTAGCTCGTAGATCGGCACAGCCAATAGAGGCAAAGCCGATACCTATCAAAGCCTTGAGAGGCATTATCGGCCGATCACGATCACTCACCAATCAATCGGCACATCTCTATTGAAAAACATTGAAGACCAAATGACAAATCTCTTTGCCCAGAAATAGCAGATCTACAAGCTCACGGCATGTCGCGCTGCAACGCATCGTTGAGCCTGTAGATCTTCTATTTTTGCCTGAATGTTAGCCTAGTAGGATAAGATAGATAAGAAAACTTTATTGTCCATGAAATTTAGCATAAAATGGAATTTTGTCCTTGGCACATTGCCTGGAATAGGAAAGTTGTGCATCGACTACTGGTTAAAGTGTGTGTTTGTAAACAGTGGGAAAAAGGGACTTTGCAGGAGCAAAAATAAAAGTTGTTTTTTTACAGAGAGAGGGGAGTTCACACGTTTTTGGAATGTCCCCCCCCCCCCCCCCCCCCCCCCCCCCCCCCCCCCCCCCCCCCCCCCCCCCCCCCCCCCCCCCCGCCCCCGAATGCACCGTTGACCAAGCGTTGAACCCGAACGACACACACACGCACAGACACACGTGCGTGCACACACACACACACATGCACAGACACACGTGCGTGCACTGCACACACACACGCACAGACACACGTGCGTGCACACACACACATGCACAGACACACGTGCGTGCACTGCACACACACACACCTAAAAACCTCGGTGTGTTTGCACGCTTTCTCTGCAAACAGACAACCTCAACACGTGTTATGAGTGTTATGTACATCGTTTCTGTCAGGCAGAGAGACCTCTCATCTCCATATTTTAACTGTTTTGTGTTTTTGAGCGGTGGTAAACCGCTCCATAGAATGGCTGTGCGTGTGCCTGTAGCCTTTTTCCTCAGCGTTTTGCCATAGCAAAACGTGTGTGTGTGTGTGTGTAGCATAGCCTGTACATCCTAGACTCACATCCTAGTCTGAAGACGTTATGACCACCGCTCACTTCACATTGGGTGTGATTTATTAGTAAATCAATGCCCTGTATGTATTGATCACACTACAGCGTCAAATCAAAAGTAGCTAAGCTTGTAGATCTGCTACTTTTGATGCTTTTGAGTTTAAATCCCAAAAAGTAACGGTTTTGGACATACGAGGTTTATCCACCCAACAGAAAAGAGATGTTCCTTCATTAGCATTCAGCAGCAACAATAAACAACACTAGAAATACTGTTCCTATGAAACAGTGTGGGCTCGCTCGCAAATACATAATTTAAAACAATAACTAAAATAAAAACTCTTAATCAAATAAAATTTTGTTTTTTCCTTCATTTCTTATGTTTGCCAACATGACTATATTCTCCAACATGCTAACTGTCATGTGAAGCTCAACCAATACTCCAGCTAACACCACTCCCAGATGTTTTTCCGCACCTCAATTGCGCCTCATTGGCTAAGGGCCTTCGTACTGTTGTGGAGGAACTTGATAAATTAAATATAATGAAGATAACATAGTGTCCTCGCCTTTCGGGCGAGCCCACAATTAACACTCTATGTTGCCCTTATACTGTACTGTATGTGGACATTTGCAAAAATGTACAACAACAATAATTAAAAGCAGATCTACAAAGGCACAATCTACACGTTGTGATGCATTGTGAGCTTGTAGATCAGGTTATATAATTATGTTACACAACGGGAGTGTATAACAGGGCTTAAGTGATTCATATGGGACAAGAGACACACACATACACACACACACACACACACACACACACACACACACACACACACACATACACACTCACACATAACTGACAAATCACTGCTGATTCAGTCTGCTGTTCTGTTTCTGACACGGGAGGGAGAGAGAGAGAGAGAGAGAGAGAGAGAGAGAGAGAGAGAGAGAGAGAGAGAGAGAGAGAGATATTCACACAGATATGCAAAATATAATCTTGAATTTGACATTTGTTTCAAGGGTTTATCCCCAGCTAACCTTACCCACGTTTATTAGTACTTGCGCCAGAAGAACGCGCAAGTACTGTGTTCGGCTGTGTATGTACGTACTGTACAGTATGCACGCATGTCGGTGTCTGCCCGTGTTTAGGCCCGTAGCCCAATCAGGGTCAACGTCATCATTAACAGCCAATGAGGGACCAGCATTCCTGGTGATGCCAGTGGTGATGTCACTGGCATCGCCAGCGGTGAGTGCACCTCATGGCGCGTTCTGCTGGCACACAAGTAAGCCATGTATGGCCAACTTGTGCACGAGACACAAGTTGGCCGCTCGACAGAGTGCAGTTCTAGTTCATTATATAATAATCTCGCACCCCAAATGCACCATTCTTCTGGTTTTGCAGGCTATAGTCGTCCTATAGCTGCAACGTAACACAGCTGAACTCTGCTCACACATTATGATGTCATTCTCCCCTTGGCTTTAATTGGACGTACATCATCTTGTTTTGAGCGTTTTGTTCCACTTTAGCTCTGGCAATAAAAACATCACATGCTGCCAACAAAGACCCTTTGAACTGAATGGAGAGATGGAGAGAGAGACAGACGGACAGACAGACAGACAGACAGACTGACATGGATGGAGGAAGACAAACAAGAAAAGTTGCATTAGACCAGTGGTTCTCAACATTTTCAGGCCGCGACCCCCAAAATAATCATATTTTAACTGGGAACCCCCCCACCCTGATGACCACTAAGAGTTGAAGCGTTACATTTCGTATAACACGGTTCTATTGTGAAAATTGTGAGCATGTAGATCTGCTATTTTCACAATTTCTTCCTCTAATGTTTGAGAATTTGGCAAATATTTAATTTGTCATTTTAGATGTATTAAAAAGTCCTTACATTGTCACTTTAGAAGTGGGCGCAGATACCCTCTATAGTATACACTTAAACTCTATGCTGGTGTGTTTACTGTTGAGTGAAAAAACAACGTTGCACATCAAGTTAATCATCTGGGGACCCACCAAAATAATTTGGGGACCCCCCTGGGGAACTCCCGACCCACAGGTTGAGAACCACTGCCATAGAAAGCCTGACACAGACACTAACCCTAACCCTAACCCTCCAGGGACCAACACAGTACAGAAATACCAAACGCACAGGGAGAGGACAGAACAGCGTCAGATTATAGAGTGTGAGTGAGTCAGTGCAGCACAAAGGCAACAACAGGGAGGCTTCTTGTAAAAAGATCTTTTACGGGAAACGCATGGCAACAATCTGAACGAGCAGCCAGCCAGCCAGTCACTCCTCTACACACCCCTGAAACAATCTGAATGAGCAGCCAGCCAGCCAGCCAGTCACTCCTCTACACACCCCTGAAACAATCTGAATGAGCAGCCAGCCAGCCAGTCACTCCTCTACACACCCCTGAAACAATCTGAACGAGCAGCCAGCCAGCCAGCCAGTCACTGCTCTACACACCCCTGAAACAATCTGAACGAGCAGCCAGCCAGCCAGCCAGCCAGCCAGTCACTCCTCTACACACCCCAGAAACAATCTGAACGAGCAGCCAGCCAGCCAGTCACTGCTCTACACACCCCTGAAACAATCTGAACGAGCAGCCAGCCAGCCAGTCACTGCTCTACACACCCCTGAAACAATCTGAACGAGCAGCCAGCCAGCCAGTCACTCCTCTACACACCCCTGAAACAATCTGAACGAGCAGCCAGCCAGCCAGCCACTCCTCTACACACCCCTGAAACAATCTGAACGAGCAGCCAGCCAGCCAGTCACTCCTCTACACACCCCAGAAACCACCCCCACGCACGCACACACGCACGCACGCACGCACGCACGCCCACACACACGCCCACACACACGCCCACACACTGTGTATTGATAAGTATGGATAATTGTATGAATATTGTATTGTGTTCACCCGTATTTTTGTTTTTGTGTTTGTCTGTTTTTTGTTCTCGTTTCCGTTTGGTATGTCTTTAATTTGTTTTATTGCAGTTTGTACAAATATTTTAATAATTTTCTGTCACACATTTACGTGAAAAAAAATGGAAAATGGAAACCAAAATATGCTATAAAAACTGGGCAAACATTGGAAAAATCTGTCGAATATTTACAAGAAAGAGGCAAAAATGTGTCGATATACAGTATAGGCTACTGTAGCTCGATATTTGCGAGGCGTTGTGAGCTTGTAGTTCAGATTTGACTATTTGAGGGGGGGTCCCCAGTTCAAATATGATTATTTTGGGGGGAGGTCCCCAGTTCAAATATGATTATTTTGGGGGGAGGTCCCCAGTTCAAATATGATTATTTTGGGGGGAGGTCCCCAGTTCAAATATGATTATTTTGGGGGGGTCCCCAGTTCAAATATGATTATTTTGGGGGGAGGTCCCCAGTTCAAATATGATTATTTTGTGGGGACACGGCCTGAAAAGGCTGAGAACCACTGCACTAGAGTAGTGTTTCTCAAACATTTTCATGTCAAGGACCTCCACATTGACAGGTATTTGGCCGTGGACCCCCATCTGAAAATATGTTGAGCCAGGGACACCTATAAAGATAAGACTCTTGTTAAAAATGTAACATATATTTCACATTTTTGAAGTCATAAATAGTCGCTCTACAAGTTCACAACATGTCACATTGAGCTTGTAGATCAACGAACAGGCGATGCAAACAATAGGGTTAAAATGTGGTACAACTTTTCCATGCTCTATCAACTCATTCTGTTGGTGGCTGGGGAGTGGGGACCCCCTGAAACACCCTCAAGGACCCCCTGCCTGGGAGGTCCCCGGACCCCACTTTGACAACCAACTGCCCTAGAGCTGCTTTCCTATCTTTATCTCTCCCACTTTCTCTGGACCTCTCTCTCCCTATCTCTTCCTCTCCCACTTTCTCTGGCTCTGGCTCTCTCTCTCACGTGCAAACACACACACACACACACACACACACACACACACACACACACACACACACACACACACACACACACACACACACACACACACACACACACACACACACACACACACACACAAGACAAGAAGCTCTTGTCAGTTGATCGCCCGTGGAGGTCATATGAGCGAGAGGGGGTCCCCGGCAGCACAAAGTATTTATTAACTTTGCAGCCCACTCTCCGCTCTCTCTCTCTCTCTCTCTCGCCCTCGAACTGCAAACATTTCTCCAGGCCGATAAGGACATTGTTACTGTGGAGTGGGAGCTGCTGGGACAGACAAAAAGGAAAAGGGGGAAGGAGGTTGGTTGTGTTGACAAAAGCTGTACTTTTTAAATCAGATCTTTTTTTTTTTTAAATGCAATATCGGAGGTTGTTATTGCACAGTTGACTCAGTGGGAGGGGAGGGGCAGGGGGAGGGGGGAGCAGCAGGAGTACCTTTATTAAAATGTCATGATGAGAACATTCAAATGAAACTAGGAAGGTGCAATTCTGGGGAAATTGCAAGTTTGGTTGCCTTGACGCGGAGTGGCGAGGAACCCGCTGGGAAATGAATTCCGTCCTGCCATTTAAATTAGATATTGGAAGGGATACCTACCTACCCTAGGGTACTAGGGTAGATACCCTCACAAAAACATGCAGTAATCCTGGTCTCTCTATACTGCCTCCCCCTGGCCAGCCGGGGCTCCCGATGGAGGGTAAAGGAACTGGTTGGAACAACGTGTTCCTTCCACGTGCTACGTCCTCCAAACCAGGGAAATCCCCACTGTCAGGTGAAAAGAAGCAACTTGGACTCCTTGTGCACTGAAGGAAGCATGAGGTCAGTCCGTTGTCTCCCCAGGCGTGGCAGAGGGAGAGCAGAGACCAGGATTTTAGTTTAGGCAATTGGCACTGGGTGAAAAAATGGGTTACAAAAATCGTGGGACAAAAACTACACAAAAAAATGACCAATCCTGTCTGATTGGATCTCTCATGTCACGATTGTTGTGACCAAAGAAATTGCGATTTACAATAATATATCGGAATAATCAAATTATAAAAATATCCGCAATATCTTATCCAGTGGCGGAACATTAGATCGGCTTGGCAAAGAGATTTTGGTAGAAAGTAAAGAAGAAGAAAAAGACTGTATCAAGTACATTATTTCCAGGTCCATTTTACGAATTATAGAGGGTTTAAATGGTACCGAGCGGTCCGGGCGGATATGCAGCAGCTCGGCAAATAAAAGGTGAACTGATCCCAGTGCATGACGGAGGATAATTTCACGATAAATTTAAATCTCCACGATGCGATTATTGCGATGCGATTATTGTGAGTGATCAATATAAACAATAATCATTGCACCACTGGTCTTGGGTCGCACGCCCCCGACGACCCATATCTTCTCTGAGCCGGGGTCTCAATACTCCCCCAAGTTCACACCTCGACAGCTGTTTTAACAAAGTAACGAGCCCATATGCATATCAATAGACCTGTACAGTAGTAGGTGTTGAGCGACGTTCACGACCTCCCAAACATTGAATCACCACTGCACCACTGATAACAATGATTAGCGTCCCATCCCTCGGTGGTGGGTGGGGTGAGGTGAGGTGAGGTGGGGTGAGGTGGGGGTGGGGTGAGGTGAGGTGGGGGTGAGGTGAGGTGGGGTGTTCTTCTGGGAAGGTGCAACACAGCTGGTCTTTGTTCCTCCTCAAAGAGAAAGAAAGCTGTGGGCTGTTCAACTGGCAAGACAACCAATACTCTCTCTCTCTCTCTCCCCCCGGACGAGCCAAGAGTGTGTGTGTGTGTGTGTGTGTGTGTGTGTGTGTGTGTGTGTGTGTGTGTGTGTGTGTGTGTGTGTGTGTGTGTGTGTGTGTGTGTGTGTGTGTGTGTGTGTGTGTGTGTGCTGCGCTGCATGTGTGTGTGCATACGTGCGCACGTGCGTGCATGTGAACCGGTGACCTTCCTGAGGGGAAGTAAGTCGCTCCGGGCTGGAAGGGGCTTGGTGTGTGTGTGTGTGTGTGTGTGTGTGTGTGTGTGTGTGTGTGTGTGTGTGTGTGTGTGTGTGTGTGTGTGTGTGTGTGTGTGTGTGTGTGTGTGTGTGTGTGTGTTAGCGGAGGGGGTTTGCAGAAGGAGGTGGGCGTAGAAGAGCTACTGTTATGATCTGAAACAGGCGTGCACGTCGAGAACGCCACGCACGCTACGCACGCCTCTCTCTGTCTCGCTTTGTCTCTCTCTCTCTCTCTACCTCTACCTCTCATGCCAGTTCACTCAATGATAATGTCCAACAATATGCTTTTTCTTTCACAGTGAATTCTAGAGTTGCAAACCGATAATCGATGATTTAATGAAATAACCGGTTGACAATCGATCCCCTGTTTCTTAGGCATGTCATTATAGGCAAAAAATAGCGAAAATAGCCGATCTACGACCTTGTAAATCTGCCATTTTCCACAATTTTGTGCAACACGTCATTGTGCAACAAACAAACAAAGTAAATAAAATATGCGATCAAGTGGTTACTTGATTAATGCTTGTATAAAAACGTTAAGGAATACTAAATTAGAAAAAAATGTATGAAAAAGTAACAAATGATAGTGGATTCTCTGCTCACTCTGATCTGCAGCTACAAGACACTGAACATCCAAAACGTCCTGAGTTACTCCTGGGCTTGTTGTGCAAGAAGTGCAACGTAAAATATTAATCAGAGGCAAAAGTCTGGTGTCTTAAATAAAACATTGTTCAACTTTGTTTGAGGACTGTGTGTGCTGGTCAAAATACTGAATGCTAGATACAGTATACAGTGTACGAGGATGAAAAACTCAATTTGAGTTCTTCTTTTCACCACATACTGTAGCTTTCAACGGTGAGAGGAGTGCATAATTTGCCAGGATCATCTGTCTCTTGTCACTTCCTGATGTTCAAAAGAACACGTTGCGTCATTAAAGGAAGTGCAGAGAAACCACCGTCAACTCTGTTATTGAATAATACGGTGATGACACACCTCACTCTGGAGACAGCAACATGCTCCTGCCTAGAATGATTGAATGCTTTAACCAGTGAAAAATAGCAGATATACAAGCTCACAGCGCGGCACTCGGTGCCGCGCTGTGAGCTTGTATATCTGCTATTTTTGAAAAAGTCGTGAAAATGTGTTTAAATCTTTGAATACATGTATTTTCAAAGCGAACGGTTGTAACTCAAATTTTGCTTCTGGGGGGTGGTCCCTGGAACTAGATATTTTGAGATGGGGGTCCGTGGCCAAATAAATATCATTTTGGGGGTCCTTCACATGAAGAAGTTTGAGCACCACTGACATAGTAGTCTCTCAAGAACAGACTAACTGAGCTCCAGTTAAGTGAAAAGGACCTTTTCTTTGACGATGGCTGGCCAGATTGCTGACATAGAAACATGAAGAAGGATTCAAAAGACACTTATAGAATCGGGTCAAAATTCTAATGTTCACAATTTTTCTAAAATAGCAGATCTACAAGCTCACAGCGCGCGCTGCGAGCTTGTATATCTGCTATTTTTCAATAGTTAAAGCATAAAATAATGATACACAATAATGTGTACACATTCTGAATGGGTTAAAGGAAGTAAAGAGAAACCACCGTCACATGGAAGTATAACGTCTGTTATTGAATAATGGTGATGACACACCTCACTCTGGAGACAGCAACATGCTCCTGTGTTAACCCATTCAGGCTGGGAACACATTTTGCTGTTTGGGAGGGGCTTACAGTACATGTTACAGTATGTAGCAACATATTTGTTTTGTAGGCTAATTTCTGATTTAGCCCTATTCTATAGGTTAGGCCTAAATGGGTTGTTAATGTAAATCTCAGTTTAACTCTTGGAGTCAACTGACATTTTTCTGTGTACAGTTTAGTGCAGGAGTCACTTCAAGGTTGTTTCAGGCCAAGGACCCCTCAGCTGAGAGAGAGATGAAGCAGGGAACCCCCACTACATATCGTACAATATTGTGTCACAGATTTAAAAAATGACTTAAAGTATTGTCGATGTGTATTTTCAGACAGTTTAACCACTAGTTAAAGCCTCAATGCTTAGAAAATGTGTACTTGGTCTGATCTTTCCCCCTACACCAAAACTCTTTGCCGAAAACTGCGACAGATCTACAAGCTCACGATGCCTCACAGTGTGAGGCATTGTGAATCCTCCACTCAAAGCACAACACTATAACTGTCTGTCTCTCACACTAAAAGGGAGTGGACCGATGATAAACAGGAACTGATGCAATAACAGTCAGTCAGTCAGTCAGTCGGCCAACTGGCAGTGAGCCCAACCACGGCGAAACCAGGAGAAGCAACAAATGAAGGAGTTCTAAGCAGAGGTTTGGCTGTAGTACAAACACACTGAACAACTCCAACAAGGCCCTGTCTCTTTCTTCCCTCTGTCTTAACAACCGAATTTACCTCTGTCTAACAGCCGAATCACTGCACATCAGAACACGTCACCCTCTTGTTCAGTTGACTTTATCTGTCTGTTGGTTATCTTGTTGTCTGTGTAGATAAGATAGAGTCTGACTCTGGCATCATTGGCTTTACCTGTTACTCTGTTATGTTTAGTCTGACACAAGGAAAACTCACCGGCACAGACTACTCAGACTAGACTAGAGTCTAGTCTAGAGTCTAGTCAAACCTTTTATTTTCGATCAGATCTACAAGCTCACAACGCGGCGCCTCGCTTGTAGATCGGCTATTTTCACTACTTCTTAAAGGGATATTTCACTTTCAAAAAAACTTTTGGTCATTTTATCATCTAATCAGGCTTTTATGAACACCCTGAACAGTTTTTAATTTGCTTGATTCAATATTTAGATATTTGATGTAAATGTTATCCTGTCCTCCTCCTCCTGGGCCTCTCCCCACACACACCCATTGTAACTTCAAACTCCATTTTAACCATGATAGATTCATTAAAAACAACCATTATTTTTTCTGGTGACTCATAATACCCTCCTAATACGTGAGCAGGCCGTGTTTTTTCTATAACTTTTTTCATTTATTTTTAATAATTCTTTGGGTAAATGAAAAATATTTAATACAAAAAATAATTATTAAAAATAAATGAAAAAAGTTATTGAAAATACACGGCCTGCTCACGTATTAGGAGGGTATTATGAGTCACCAGAAAAAATAATGGGTGCTTTTAATGAATCTATCATGGTTAAAATGAAGTTTGAAGTTACAATGGATGTGTTTGTGGAAGCGTCCTGCAGGAGGAGGGCCTGGTAACATTTACATAAAATATCTAAATATTGAATGAAGCAAATTAAAAACTGTTCAGGGTGTTCATAAAAGCCTGATTAGATGATAAAATTACCAAAGGTTTTTTTTGAAAGTGGAATATCCCTTTAAACGTTTGTTTTCTAATTTATGTAATTTCTTCAAATTTTCTTTGATTTCTTTCATGAAATTACTGGGGGGGGGAGGGGGGGGGGGGAACATTGAATTAGTTTTTTTTAATTCATGAAAAAAAAATGGGAATGCCTTTTGAAAATGTTATGACATAATAATAATGAAAAACAAAATGTAGGAGACCAAACATTAAGGGACCCATAAAAATGTGTCCGCGACCCAGTGTTTGGGAACCAGTGCACTACTAGACGCACACACACTCCAGTAATGATGTTGTGGACAAGACAAGAGTCAGGCCTGAGCCTGCCAGACACCACACACTCCTGACACCACTGCCCCGCCGCTGACAATGTGGTGAATCAGCAAAGAGCTGTCCTAATGCCCACATACTCACACTCACTCACACTCAGACTCTCAGGTTTGTGTTACTACACTTGTAAGGAAATCAACATGTTTAGGACGGCGATTTTATGAATCCCATATACAATTTATTTTTTCTTCTTTCTTTTTTTTTCCGTAAAAGGTCCATTCACACTGAGCACTATAACTATAAAAGTATACATTAGTTTTAAAAATCGTTGGTTCTAACTGAGCCAAGTGGATGGCAGTGTTCACAACGACTATAACAAAATACCTGTATATATACTATGGTGAACGATATAGTTATAGTTATATGTATAGTTATTACCGTGCCCAGTGGGAATGATGCTTTAGACTAAAGCTGAATAATTGCTGATCTACACGCGTTGTGTGCTTGCAGAACGGCCATTTTTCGATACTACGACACTGACGCGACTGCGTGTAAATCACGTCTACAAGTACAACAGGTCAATATTGTAAAGTGTTACCAAACTCTTAATTCCAACGCCTAAACCTAACCTCTAAATATCCAATCCTAACACTAAACACAACCAGAATCCTTTCTCTAATCGAAAACATATCTAAAAATCTTGAAAATTGTCTTCACAAATCATGTCTATTATTTCTCAGATTTCTACTATTCTTGTAGGGAAATTAAGTCCTCACAAGAAAAGGCCAGAGTCTGTCTGAAACAACAGAAGGTGCCGAGTCAAGGTTTTAGCCGCGTTACAGCACTGCACACAACCTCAGGATCAAACCAGGGCAGTGATTGCTGCTCATAACGTCTACGAAGATTTACCCATAACCACCGGCTTCAGGCCCGTGAAACCGAAAGCAGCACATTATCCCAAATACCTAGAAATTATCACAAAGACCAGGTTGCTGCTTTCTGCAAGCTGCTGCTGCTGTTAGTTAAAAACAGGTGTTTAAACCAGTACGACCGGGAACGCCGTTATAATTTAACCATTATATTATGCTTTAACCATTGAAAAATAGCAGATATACAAGCTCACAGCGCGGCACCGAGTGCCGCGCTGCGAGCTTGTAGATCTGCTATTTTATTTAGAAAAATGGATGAAAATCTGTGCAAGTCTTTGAATGTTTTTGACCCGATTCTATAAGTGTCTTCTAAAATCCTTCTAAAGGATTTTGAAAAACACATGTTTCTATTCAGTCAGTGGTTCTTCTCAAACCTTTTCATGTCAACACCACATCTCAAAATATTATGCATCAGGGAACCCCCAGCAGCAAATATTCAAATTTGCACAATAGTTCAACATTTTTTCAAAAATGGCAGATCTACAGTACAAGCTTGCAGTGCGGCACTCGGCGCCGCGCTGTGAGCTTGTATATCTGCTATTTTTTAATAGTTAAAGCATAAAATAATGGTTAAAATCGGGGGGTGCCTGCTGGCCTACTGGTCCAGGCGCATACCACATTGGCTTTGTGTAGCCTGCAGCAGGTCGCTGATTCGATTCCCGAGCATGACCAGATTTGCTGCGTGTTACTCCCCATCTCTCTCTCCCAATTTCCTGTCAGTCTACTGTCCTATCAATAAAGGCATAAATGCACAAAAACATATCTTTAAAGTGGTTAGTTAAAATCGAACGTGACGCGTCCAAGGTCTAAAGGCGTTAAGAGCTGGAGGGAGGATCATTCTCTGCCATGAGCTCAACTCCTCCATGACCTTCTTCGTGGCATTATAAAAGCAGAATGGATGACGAGGACTCCACGGCGGTGGTGAGACACGCGACCTGTAATCCACACAGTCACTGACTGAGTAATGTCTGCATTGAGGAAGACTAAGCACACAAAACAGCTGCTAACTTCTTGGGTAGTATTTGTATCATGTGTGTAACTCTGTATACGTCTTGATGAATTGAAAACACAGGACCCAAAAAAGATGCGGTTACAACAGTCAGTTATTGATTCTAAATTTTATTTTTGATATATTGATATATGTTTTATGGTAGCAGTTCCCAAACTGGGGATACAATTGTTTTTGGATGACCGGCTTAAAGGGGAAGACCACCCATTTTCAATATTGAACTATGTCATTAATATACCTTAGAGGAGTTGTGTGGAAATAGAAAAAAAAAGTTCCCCCTCTTCTGTGTTGTACTGAGGCTGATGATGTCAACAACAGAGACACTGAGGTAATGATGTCAGCATTGAGGAAGACTAAGCACACAAACAGCTGCTAACTCCTTGCGTAGTATTTGTATCATGTCTGTAACTCTGTATACGTCTTGATGAATTGAATACGCAGGACAACGATGGAAACAAAGCCCTCAGGGCTTTTTGTGTTATCCTTTTAGCGTTGTTGAATATTTTGCAAACTTTTAATAAAGTATTGAAACAATGAATCAGAACTAGGGCTGGGTGATTATGACTTCAAATCAATATCATGTCTGCTTCAATGAAACTTTTGGCTTGATTGCGATTAATGAACGATTATTCGAAATAAAAAAGGGGAAATAACAATAGTTGTGAGTTTGTAGATCGGCTATTTTCACTACTTTGTAGTAGTAGACCACCGTTGTACAGCAAAGTATAATACAGGCTTAAGAGGTTAATCAGACTTAATCAATTAAGTCGATTAATGATACAAATCTATCGATATTTTCCGTGTTGATTCATTGATATACTTTGACAGCATATGAAAATGTTTATAAGTAGGAATTGATTCTAAATATCATTTTGAACAGTTCAAATATGATTATTTTGGGGGCTTGCGGTCTAAAAGAGTTTGGGAACCCTTTACTGAGGGTGATGTGAACAGCAGAGAGAGTGAGTAATATCTGCACGAAGAAGAGTAGACAAAGCAAAAAAGGTTAATGGTTCGCCTCATTATGGTAATCGGGTCAGCAGATCTGCTCCCATTAACAACACACACGCACACGCACACGCACACACACACACACACACACACACTTACTTCTATACCCAATCCCTTGACCCGTTTGGCCCAGAAATCAGACACCGACCGCCTGTCTGAATTGTGAGGAAGTTGACCCGACCCGGCCGGCCCTCTTTGTTCAAACAGCCTGACACAATGCAGGCAGATGAACTTGTGTCAGTGGCAGTGATCACGGATGCACCTCGCTGTAGCTCTATTGTGTGATTATTCACAAGAATATAAACTGAAGCTGCTTTCACATTTCGAACACAGGAAAATGTCCCAGGGGAAACAGGTCGGTGGTGTTGTTGGCCTTTCACACGTGTTATAGCATCATGCGACAGACAGAGGACTGTCCGTTTAAGATGCAGGCATTGACACTAAGGCCATGGCTACACGGAGCTGAATATTTCATATATCCCGTTTTTTCAGATATCCACATAGAAAAATATCTAGGTCCACACGGAGCTGGATATTTCATATATCCCGATTTTCAGATATCCACATAGAAAAGTATCTAGGTCCACACGGAGCTGGATATTTCATATATCCCGGTTTTTCAGATATCCACATAGAAAAGTATCTAGGTCCACACGACAAAGATGTCTAGGTCTAACAAGCACACACACAGTAAAGTCTTCAGAGATATCCGGGTTCCCTGTCTACACGGATCCAGTGAATCGGATATTTTTCAATCTCTCCACTTATTTATCCGGTTTAAAAAATATCCAGCTTCGCGGCCAAAATATCCAGCTTCGTGTGGCGTAAATAAAACTTTAGGGCAGGTGGAGTTTGCTTTTAGGTTGCCTGACCGGGCAAGTGCTCATTGCAACCGCCTATAAACACAACACCCGATATCTGTCTAAACACCTGAGCATGGCCAGAGCACTCTGTTTTCTGGTCTGTGGAATGAATAATAAGAGTGCTACTGTAGCTACACTTAAACATAAAATAACAAGTGTGAAACCATAGGCATATTCAATCATAGCTATGTAGGTATTTGGCATTTGGATTTGGGGTTATTGAGGTATGACATTTTTGCACAGCCCAGAAAGTAAAGAAAGTGATAAATTGAGTGGTAATTCAATTCTTTACTATAATTTTGTAATGGACGATTTACTTTTCGGGCAAGTGGGAATGACCTTTGGGCAAGTAGACTTGCCGCGCGGGCAAGTGCCTCTGAGACTTAGTGTCAACCGCCGAGACACAGACACATTAAAGCCCCTCCGTTTAAAGTTTGGGAAAACATCCATAATGCAGTGCATGTCTGAAAGTGTACCTTATGTTAAGTCACAGCAGTGAATTTATGGCTGCTTGGCTTAAAAACAAACAGTGATTCTCAAAATGTATTTTAATTTCCACAGCTCAGAGAGTGACTTGGAACCAAATGGACCATTTGGTTCACTGTATTGGGCCACTGACAACCCCATAACTCTTAAAGTGGCACTCCACCACTTTTCAACCCATGTTCATATAATTGGTCCTCACTCAAAAATAGCTTTTTTTTTAATTTATTTTTTCTCAGAGGAGGGCTGTGGGCAGGTCAGAAACCCATCGTCTTGTGACATCATCGATTGTCAATCCAGCTTATAGAAACTGCAGGCTTTCTATTCCTGAAAAGTTGCAATTTTAAAGTGGAAGCCATTGTTCTCTGCGATAATACAAATCTAAATATTTTTCTTTTTGGGGAAAATGATGATGTCACAAGACGATGGATTCTGAACTTCCCACAGCTCTCCTAGGAGACTTGGACTGAGTAGAAAAAAATTGTGACATTTTATCATGAACATTAGTGAGGACAGGTTGAAAAGTGGTGAACTACTCCTTTAAGTGTACACATGGAACCAAATGGACCACATAACCTAAAGTGTACAAATTGCGGGTGAATTGGGTTCCATTACTTGTATATTAGGCCACAGACGACCCGAATAACTCTGAGAGTTACAGAACTCTAAGGGTCCATTTGGTTCCTACTGGGACCCCCCAGGGAACCCCCTTCAAGGACCCCTGGTCAAACAATAACATTACCCTTGGACCCACATAGGCACACACACACACACCACCATCATCACAAGTACAAGTGTCCTGGCTCCAACCAACCAAGACATGAGATGCAGTCACCACCACCACAACACACACAGCCCAGGCCGTATCCATTACCCACCAGCTTCCTCAGATGGCAGGTGTGTGCAGCACGCATGTGACGCCAGCGTGTGTGTGTGTGTGTGTGTGTGTGTGTGTGTGTGTGTGTGTGTGTGTGTGTGTGAGCGTGAGTGTGTTGTGTGTCATTATGTGCTCAAGGCCGTCAGCCCACAAGGCCTAGGAGGTTGTCTGATGGCAGATGGTCATAATTAGCGGAGCGACGGAGAGAGAGAGAGAGAGAGGAGAGGAGAGAGAGAGAGAGAGAGAGAGAGAGAGAGAGAGAGAGAGAGAGAGAGAGAGAGAGAGAGACGAGAGAGAGAGAGAGAGGAGAGAGGAGAGAGAGAGAGAGAGAGAGAGAGAGGAGAGAGAGCCAAAGAGGGGGCCCTTGTTTTTTAAGACGGCAGATTGATTTCAGTAACCTGGACCTGCCACCGTAAGCCCTCTTTTCAACGTGGGCAAGGCCAGGGTGGATCACTTCAAGGCATTAGGCACGCACGCACTACAACGCACGCATGCATGCACACACACACACACACACCAGCTCTCTGGTGCGTGAGTGTACTTCAACTAACCACTTGAACCCTACGGTGTTCCCTATTCTGGGGTGATGAACGTTCAAGGCAAGCAGATAAATAAGCCCATTTATAAGCTCAGAGATATTTAGGGGACACCTTAACAGCTCTATTTTAGCCTTTTTTACTATTTGGAAAAACATTTTAAAATACTTAGCCGGTCTACATCAACACGTTCTAAGCTTGTAGAGCAGCTATTAGAAGTTAGAACTATTTTTCAAAATACTAAAACAAGGCCAAGAAGTTTAGGGATAAGAGCTAAGGCATGGATGACAATACAGCCCTAAATGCCTTCTCTCTATGCCAATGTGCTACCCGTTTTAATATGATTAACATTCCTGCATTAATTCAATCAGTGTCCTATCTGTTTCTGAAGACGTCCTGGACACTGGCAAGTCAGACAC
>NW_027664616.1:79003-101503 GCF_963921795.1 Nannobrachium achirus
CTACACCAAAACTCTTTGCCGAAAACTGCAACAGATCTACAAGCTCACAAGGCCTCACAGTGTGAGGCCTTGTGAATCCTCCTCTCAAAGCACAACACTATAACTGTCTGTCTCTCACACTAAAAGGGAGTGGACCGATGATCAACAGGAACTGATGCAATAACAGTCAGTCAGTCAGTCAGTCGGCCAACTGGCCGCGAGCCCAACCACGGCGAAACCAGGAGAAGCAACAAATGAAGGAGTTCTAAGCAGAGGTTTGGCTGTAGTACAAACACACTGAACAACTCCAACAAGGCCCTGTCTCTTTCTTCCCTCTGTCTAACAACCTCTACAAGCCCTGTCTCTTTTCTTCCCTCTGTCTAACAGCCGAACCACACGCAGCGCAAGTCTAGTCTGTGCCGGTGAGTTTTCCTGGTGTCAGACTATAAACATAACAGAGTAACAGGTAAAGCCAGTGATGCCAGACTATCTTATCTAGGGCTGTCACAATTATTACATAATCGTCTAATCGCGATTATTTGACATAATCGCAATTCTTTTTCATAATCGTCATAATGTTGAAAAATGTTCAGATATTTTTTTTAAAGTAAAGAATTGTGGAAATAGCAGATCTACAAGCTCACAACGCGTCGCAATCTATCAATGTTCTTTTTTAAGTATAAAGTTGTCAAATATGTCAGTAATTTCTTTGTATATTTAGGTTATGTGTCATATCTACCATGTGCAACTTCAAATCCTACAAGCCAAATAGAAATGTAATTGTCAACGACAAAAACACAATTAAATCGTTAATTGCAATTATTTGAGTGACAATGAATCGTCATATAAAATGTCATAATCGTGACAGCCCTAATCTTATGTACAACAAGATAACCAACAGAACTGAACAAGAGGTTGATGTGTTCTGATGTGCAGTGATTCAAACCTTTTAGCTGGAGACCCAAAAGATGTTTGCCCGGGGACCTCAAACTAAACAGTTTCGCTTCGCTTGTAGATCGGCTATTTTCTTAAAATGTTTGTTTTCTAATTTATGTAATTTCTTCAAATTTCCTTTGATTTCTTCATGAAATTACTGGGGGGGGGGGGGGGACATTGAATTCGTTTTTTAATTCATGAAAGAAAACTTAGCTTTTTGGAAATGCCTTTTGAAAATGTTATCAAATAATAATAATGAAAAATGAAATGTACGAGACCCATAAAAAATGTGTCCCGCGACCAACAAACGGGTCCCGCCCCAGCGTTTGGGTACCAGTGCACCAGAGTAGAATCGCGCCACACACACAAACTCTCTAGGTGGATATTGGATAAGTAAATTGATGTTGTGGACAAAGACGAGACCAAGCCTGACACCAGACAGTCACACACTCTCTCTCTCACTCACACACACACACACACACACACACACACACACACACACACACACACACACACACACACACACACACACACACACACACACACACACACACACACACACACACACACACACACACACACACACACACACACACACACACACACACACACACACAGGTTTAGTAATCACACAGGTTTGTATTACTAAACTTGTGAGGACATCAGCATTTTAGGACGGCGATTTTATGAATGCCATATACAATTTGTTTTACTGTAAGACTAAGAGAGAAAGAGTAAAAAAGGACCCAATGTAAACAAGCCATAGTACTTTATTGGGTTTGAATCCTATCCTATTAGTAGAACTGTGTATCTGACTGTACGGTCCTGTGCTTTTCCTATGAGAACTGATAATAAAATATTCAATCCATCTAAAATACAAGCACACAACGTGTATTTGTGTGCTTGCAGATCGGCACCGATCGGTACTACGACACTGACACGACCGAGTATAAATCACGTTTAAACTCTTAATTCATAAACCTGACCTCTAAATATCCAATCCTAACACTAACCACAACCTGAATCCTTTCTCTAATCGAAAATATATCTCTAAAAAACTTTTTTTCAACCAACAGTTTTTCTTGAAAATGGTCCTCACAAATGTCGTATTATTTCTCATTTCTTTCTACTATACTTGTAGGACAACAAGAGAAAGCCAGAGTCTGTCTGAAACAACAGAAGGTGCAGAGTCAAGGTTTTAGCCGCGTCACAGCACTGCACTACAACCTCAGGATCAAACCAGGGCAGTGATTGCTGCCCATAACACGTCTGCGAAGATTTACTCATAACCACCGGCTTCAGGCCCGTGAACCAGAAAGCAGCACATTATCCCAAATACCTAGAAATTATCACAAAGACCAGGTTGCTGCTTTCTGCAAGCTGCTGCTGCTGTTAGTTAAAAACAGGTGTTTAAACCAGTACGACCGGGAACGCCATTATAATTTAACCATTATATTATGCTTTAACCATAGAAAAAATAGCAGATATACAAGCTCACAGCGCGGCACCGAGTGCCGCGTGTAGATCTGCTATTTTATTTTAAAAAATGGGTGAAAATCTGTGCAAGTCTTTCAATGTTTTTGACCCGATTCTATAAGTGTCTTCTTAAATCCTTCTAAAGGTTTTTGAAAAACGAATGTTTCTATGTCAGTGGTTCTCAAACCTTTTCATGTCAACCCCACATCTCAAAATATTATGCATCAGGGACCCCCCAGAAGCAAATATTTGAGTTACAAATGTTCGCTTTAAAAATATATATATATTCAAAGATTTGCATGAATTTTCACTATTTTTTCAAAATAGCAAATATACAAACTCACAGCACGGCACTCAGTGCCGCGCTGTGAGCTTGTATATCTGCTATTTTTTAATAGTTAAAGCATAAAATAATGGTTAAAATCGGGGTGCCTGCCTGCTGGCCTACTGGTCCAGGCGCATACCACATGGGCTTTGTGTAGCCTGCAGCAGGTCGCTGATTCGATTCCCGAGCATGACCAGATTTGCTGCGTGTTACTCCCCAGCTCTCTCCCAATTTCCTGTCAGTCTACTGTCCTATCAATAAAGGCATAAATGCACAAAAACATATCTTTAAAGTGGTTAGTTAAAATCGAACGTGGGGCGTCCAAGGTCTAAAGGCGTTAAGAGCTGGAGGGAGGATCATTCTCTGCCATGAGCTCAACTCCTCCATGACCTCCTCGTGGCATTATAAAAGCGGAATGGATGACGAGGATTCGACGGCGGTGGTGGTGAGACACGCGACCTGTAAGCAGGGACGTGCTGGCCATTGGGAAAAGTGGGACAACTCCCGAACGGCCAAAAAAAGTTTCAAATGTGTACATTTTTACACTGCTTCATTGTACAAGGCCGTCGCACAAAAGTAGTGAAAACAGCAGATCTACAAGCACACAACGCCTCAGGGTGCGAGGCGTTGTGTGCTTGTAGATCGTCTGTTTTCACTAGTTTACAAAAAGTACAAAACAAACGCCTTGGCACTTGTCATGATTTGAAATGGCAAATCTTTGAGTAGCAGCAGCGCTATAGAGAGAGATCTCTCTCTATAGCGCGCGATGAGGGCCTCTCCAACTCTTTTTCCCGGGCTGAATCAGGGGCCCAGCACGTCCCTGCGGCTGTAATCCACACAGTCACTGACTGAGGCCGATGACGATGATCATGTCAACAGACAGAGACACAGTCTGGGGTAGTAATGTCTGCATTGAGGAAGACTAAGCACACAAACAGCTGCTAACTTCTTGCGTAGTATTTGTATCATGTCTGTAACTCTGTATACGTCTTGATGAATTGAAAACACAGGACCCAAAAAAGATGCGGTTACAACAGTCAGTTATTGATTCTAAAACTTTTTTTTTTAAATATTTTCTGTTTTATGGTAGCAGTTCTCAAACTGGGGATACAATTGTTTTTGGATGATCAGCTTAAAAGGGGAAGACCACCCATTTTGTCAACAACAGAGACACTGAAGTAATAATGTCTGCATTGAGGAAGACTAAGCACACAAAACAGCTGCTAACTCCTTGCGTAGTATTTTGTATCATGTCTGTATACGTCTTGATGAATTGAATACACAGGACCACAATGGAAACAAAGCCCTCAGGGCTTTTTGTGTTATCCTTTTAGCATTATTGAATATTTGCAAACTTTTAATAAAGTATTGAAATCGATGAATCAAAACTAGGGCTGGGTGATTATGACTTCAAATCAATATCATGTCTGCTTCAATGAAACTTTTGGCTCGATTGCGATTAATGAACGATTATTCTAAATAAAATAAGTGGAAATAACAATAGTTGCGAGTTTGTAGATCGGCTATCTTCACTACTTTGTAGTAGTAGACCACCGTTGTACAGCAAAGTATAATAACAGGCTTAAGAGGTTAATCAGACTTGATCAATTAAGTCGATTCATAATAATAGAAATCCAGTGACGTCAATACGTGCGCGTCCCGCGTCTCTGACGCATTCACGTTGCCTAGAGACGCATTCACGTCATTGTTCTGGGGTCCCACGGACGCATCGCCTCCATGGACCATTGGTGTCCACGTTAAAATAATTTACCACGTCGCGAAAAAAATAATATTTTAAAAAGTCCACAGACGCCACCATTGTTCATGGGTGAAGGCATGCTACTTGACCCTACGTTAACACAAATGAAATCCGCGTAGAAAGTCTTAAAACAGACGATAGAACTAAGACTGTGTGTGTTTTGAATCCACGACGCCATTTTGTGCGACTGCGCTTGGTCACAGAATTCAATGGGTGCCTGAGTTTTAGTGTAGCACCGGGCCGCTCTCTGACCATAGTGGCACAGCGTGTTAGGTGATACACCGAAAAGGGTTCCCCCACAGAACGTGTAGCACGGCGCAGAAACGTGACGTCACGTCTCTACACTGCAGCTCACTGCTCAGACAGCGACCCGCCTCCTTTCCCCTTCATTCAATAACAACTGGATATACAGTACACGCGCTATTGTTTATAGATGTGGTGGACATTGGACAACGTGTTAGAAGCCACACAGGTCTTCATTGCGTCTTTACAACAATAGCGACGATTAACGTTGTGGTGAACATGGTCAAATAACCTTTATTGGCTCAACTACAACACGGAGGAAGCAAGCTAGCCTAGCATGTATGCTATCTGAGACAGTCTATGTATGTAGCCTAGGCTGTCTAACTGTTTGATTGATTATAGCGTTTTCGTGGCAGCGCCGTCCATTTGGTGGTCCGCCGGGGCAGCGTACCACCGCGGCCGCCTGTGCCTTGCCCTCCCGCATCCATAGAGGGGTGGCACGTCCCTCTAGGATCAACCGTTCAAAACAAAAGTAGCCGATCTACAAGCAACCCAATCCACTGTTTTTGACCCAGTCCACTGGTTCTCTGTACAGCAGAGCAAACACAAGCACGCCATTCCATAGAAGCAGTAACAGTACAAACAGGAGACATCATCTCACTGAGAAGATCCATATATTATCGATGTATATAAAATAACAGGTGGCTGTTGATTATGAAGACTCGGTAAAAGCTTCTATCTGCGCCCCCAAGTGGTCAACATCCGATATTACCGGTTCGGTATAAAAAAAATCAAACCGTCACATGACTATTTGGAAGTATTAAAATTGTAAGATTTGGAATTGTGGTTCATTTCTTTCAGACACATTTCTACGTAACATGAACATAACCATATAATAACCAATTCAAGTTAAATGCTGCACTTTGTCAAAAATGACATGACGCGTTGAATTTTTGTGGGACCCATAAAATATCCCTGGGACTCATCCGAAAGACCCTTTGTGGGTCCTGGGGACTCATTACATTAAAAACCTATTAACATCACTGGAAATCTATTGATATTTTCCGTGTTGATTCATTGATAATGATATACTTTGACAGTATATGAAGGAGTAGGAATTGATTCTAAATATCATTTTTGACAGTTGAAATATGATTATTTTGGGGGCTTGCGGCCTGAACGGGTTTGGGAACCCTTTACTGAGGTTGATGTGAACAGCAGAGAAACTGAGTAATATCTACACGAAGAAGAGTAGACAAAGCAAAAAAGGTTAATGGTTCGCCTCATTATGGTAATCGGGTCAGCAGAGCTGCTCCCATTAACAACACACACGCACACGCACACGCACACACACACACACACAGACTTCTATACCCAATCCCTTGACCCGTTTGGCCCAGAAATCAGACACCGTCCGCCTGTCTGAATTGTGAGGAAGTTGACCCGACCCGGCCCAGCCCTCTTTGTTTCAAACAGCCTGACACAATGCATGCAGATGAACTTGTGTCGGTGGCAGTGATCACGGATGCACCTCGCTGTAGCTCTATTGTGTGATTATTCACAAGAATATAAACTGAAGCTACTTTCACATTTCGAACACAGGAAAATGTCCCTGGGGGAAACAGGTCGGGGACATTGATGTCCGGTGGTGGTGTTGGCCTTTCACACGTGTTATAGCATCATGCGACAGACAGAGGACTGTCCGTTTAAGATGCAGGCATTGACACTAAGGCCATGGCTACACAGAGCTGGATATTTCATATATCCCGTTTTTTCAGATATCCACATAGAAAAATATCTAGGTCCACACGGAGCTGGATATTTCATATATCCCGGTTTTTCAGATATCCACATAGAAAAGTATCTAGGTCCACACGACAAAGATATCTAGGTCTAACAAGCACACACACAGTAAAGTCTTCAGAGATATCCGGGTTCCCTGTCTACACGGATCCAGTGAATCGGATATTTTTCAATCTCTCCACTTATTTATCCGGTTTAAAAAATATCCAGCTTCGCGGCCAAAATATCCAGCTTTGTGTGGCTGCAAGCCCCAACAGCAAAAAAAAATGTCTAGCTTCAGAAATATCCAGCTCCGTGTAGCCATGGCCAAAGGCTTGCCTACCTGCCCTCGGCAGGTAAATAAAACTTTAGGGCAGGTGGAGTTTGCTTTTTAGGTTGCCTGACCGGGCAAGTGCTCATTGCAACCGCCTATAAACACAACACCCGATATCTGTCTAAAAACCTGAGCATGGCCAGAGCACTCTGTTTTCTGGTCTGTGGAATGAATAATAAGAGTGCTACTGTAGCTACACTTAAACATAAAATAACAAGTGTGAAACCATAGGCATATTCAATCATAGCTATGAAGGTATTTGGCATTTGGATTTGGAGTTATTGAGGTATGACATTTTTGCACAACCCAGAAAAGTAAAGAAAGTGTTAAATTGAGCGGTAATTAAATTCTTTACTATCATTTTGTAATGGACGATTTACTTTTCGGGCAAGTGGGAATGACCTTTGGGCAAGTAGAGATTTACCTGTACTTGCCCGGCGGGCAAGTGCCTCTGAGACCTTAGTGTCAACCGCCGAGACACAGACACATTAAAGCCCCTCCGTTTAAAGTTTGGAAAACATCCATAATGCAGTGCATGTCTGAAAGTGTACCTTATGTTAAGTCACAGCAGTGAATTTATGGCTGCTTGGCTTAAAAACAAACAGTGATTCTCAAAATGTATTTTAATTTCCACAGCTCAGAGAGTGGACCTGGAACCAAATGGACCATTTGGTTCACTGTATTGGGCCACTGACAACCCCATAACTCTTAAAAGGGCACTCCACCACTTTTCAACCCATGTTCATATAATTGGTCCTCACTCAAAAATAGCTTTTTTTATTTTTTTTCTCAGAGGAGGGATGTGGGCAGGTCAGAAACCCATCGTCTTGTGACATCATCGATTGTCAATCCAGCTTATAGAAACTGCAGGCTTTCTATTCCTGAAAAGTTGCAATTTTAAAGTGGAAGCCATTGTTCTCGCGATAATACAAATCTAAATATTTTTATTTTGGGGGAAAATGATGATGTCACAAGACGATGGATTCTGAACTTCCCACAGCTCTCCTAGGAGACTTGGACTGAATAGAAAAAAATTGCGACATTTTATCATGAACATTAGTGAGGACCTATTATATGAAGACAGGTTGAAAAGTGGTGAACTACTCCTTTAAGTGTACACATGGAACCAAATGGACCACATAACTCTAAAGTGTACACATTGCGGGTGAATTGGGTTCCATTACTTGTATATTAGGCCACAGACGACCCGAATAACTCTGAGAGTTACAGAACTCTAAGGGTCCATTTGGTTCCTACTGGGACCCCCCAGGGAACCCCTTCAAGGACCCCTGGTCAAACAATAACATTACCCTTGGACCCACACACACACACACACACACACACACACACCCCCATCATCACAAGTACAAGTGTCCTGGCTCCAACCAACCAAGACATGAGATGCAGTCACCACCACACCACACACAGCCCCAGGCCATATCCATTACCGCCAGCTTCCTCAGATGGCAGGTGTGTGCACGCATGCCACGCCAGCGTGTGTGTGTGTGTGTGTGTGTGTGTGTGTGTGTGTGTGTGTGTGTGTGTGTGTGTGTGTGTGTGTGTGTGTGTGTGTGTGTGTGAGTGTGTTGTGTGTCATTATGTGCTCAAGGCCTCTACGTCAGCCCACAAGGCCTAGGAGGTTGTCTGATGGCAGATGGTCATAATTAGCAGAGCGACGGAGAGAGAGAGAGAGAGAGAGAGAGCCAAAGAGGGGCCCTTGTTTTTTAAGACGGCAGATTGATTTCAGTAACCTGGACCTGCCACCGTAAGCCCTCTTTTCAACGTGGGCAAGGCCAGGGTGGATCACTTCAAGGCATAGGCACGCACACACACACACGCACTACACGCATGCACGCACGCACGCACACACACACCAGCTCTCTGTTGCGTGAGTGTACTTCAACTAACCACTTGAACCCTATGGTGTCCCTATTCTGGGGTGATGAACGTTCAAGGCAAGCAGATAAATAAGCCCATTTATAAGCTCAGAGATATTTAGGGGACACCTTAACAGCTCTATTTTAGCCTTTTTTACTATTTGGAAAAACATTTTAAAAATACTTAGCCGGTCTACATCATTAGAAGTTAGAACTATTTTTCAAAATACTAAAACAAGACCAAGAAGTTTAGGGATAAGAGCTAAGGCATGGATGACAATACAGCCCTAAATGCCTTCTCTCTATGCCAATGTGCTACCCGTTTTAATATGATTAACATTCCTGCATTAATTCAATCAGTGTCCTATCTGTTTCTGAAGAAATCCTGGACACTGGCAAGTCAGACACCGTACATTATACTGGGTGTATAAATACTGAGATCAAAGCAGCACAGTGAAAAGACTCTTCCTTCCTTAATTGGGTCTGATCATCCTCGGTACAGTCCCTGCCTTTCATCCTCACACACTGCATGAACAAAACAGGAACACTGCAGTGAAAAGAGTTCTTCTCCACAATTATTATTATTTAGGGATGGTCCGATCAGGTTTTTGAGCGGTGGTTACACCGTCTCCTATACGTGGCCGTGTGTGTATGCGTGCGTGCGTGTGTGCGTGTCTGTATGTAGCCTGAAGTACCTTTTTTGACCACACATGTTAAGGGAGGGGCGCTGTTGTTCAGGCCAGGCCAGACACACACACACACACACACACACACACACACACACACACACACACACACACACACACACACACAGGCACCCCCCCCCCCCCCCCCCCCCCACGACCACCGCTCAGTTCACACGGGTGTGATTTTTTGGAACCGATCAGCGAGCACCGATCACAAAAGTTTGATCACCCGATACCGATCAATCACCGATTCGATCAAGTTATTATTTATATTTTCTAAATGTTAATGTTTTAACTTTAATTCATTCATTCACTCATGAATTCATTTATATATTTGCCTTATAGTTATTTACCAGCATTACTATGTATTTATTATCATAGCAGTAACTAATTATTCCTTCAGCACTGTGGAAATCAATACCCCAAAATGGCCTCAAGTGGGCATACTGAACGGCTGGTTGATTGGATGCACCGATCGGATCGGATCGGTGAATTTACCTTTTGATCTAAACCACCGATTATCGCCGATCACGCTTTGATCGGCCCGATCCGATTCATTGCCGATTGATCGGTAACATCTCTATTATTATTATTATATTTTGGACACTGTGTCCTGGAGGACCGCAGTCAACTAAGTACTAGGAATGGGAGTCGGGACCATATGAAAATGCCATATCACGATTGTTGTGACAAAAGAAATCGCGATTTACGATATTGTCACGATAATGAAAATTCTGGGGTGGAACATTTGCCAAAAGAAATAGCAGATCTACAAGCTCACAATGCGTCGCAACGCGTTGTGAGCTTGTAGATCGGCAATTTTTTGGCAAAGACATTTGAAAGAGATTGAAAAGAAGACTGTATCAAGTACGTATATTATACTGTAAGTACCTTTGACCAATTATAGAGGGTTTAAGTGGTACTGGATATGCAGCTCGGCAAATAAAAGGTGAATTGATCCCAGTGCATGACCGAGGACGATATCACGATATATTAAATCTCCACGATACGATTATCGCAAGTGGTTTTTTTATCACGATAAACGATAATATCGCGTATCGGGCCATCCCTAGTACTAAGTACAGGGTTTGAGATGCTCAGGGGTAGAGAAACCGTTATTAGAACACGAAGGGTTCCCGAAAGGTTCCCAGTTCAAATCCGGGCTCCCGCTGAGTTAATGTCGAAGAGTCCTCGAGCAAGACTCTGAACCCCTAATTGCTCCCGGTGAGCAGGTTGGTGCCTTGCATGGTTTCCTCTGCCACCGGTGTATGAATGTGTGTGTGAATGGGTGAATGTAATGCACAATCTATGTAAAGCGCCTTGGATAAAAGCGCTATATAAATGCACCATTTACCATTTACCAACATTTACTAAGACTGAGAGGGGAGAGGATGCTGACAACACAACATTCATCTCTACACATGAGAGATGAGTGTTTTCCTGTGTCCTTAACTCATTGTTCAGCCATCATTATTCTAACTGCATAAGTAGAGTGTGTTTCTTTCTTTTTTAGTGGCTTCCACAAATATCCCACATCTCCCTCTTGTTGCTAAGTTACTAACGGTAAGTCCATCTCGAGAGGCGGGTCCTTTTCATTAGCGCTCTGGTATGAATCGCTCCGCTATCGATCTGGAGCACACTGTGTGTGGAGAGAGGATAAAGTCGGAGGTGACACCTCTATCCCTTACTCCTGGGGTCCAGGACCCCTAGGGAGTAGGGGGTCCCCGGATTTACTACAAGAGGAGGCTGCCAAATCTTCTGTATGATGTTTATATTAACCACTTAAACCCTAGCATCCCTATTCTAAGGAGAGAGCTGCGAGGCGTTGTGAGCTTGTGGATCTGCTGTTTTCTGCAAAGTGATTTGGTGAGAGAGAGGGGAAAAAGGAGAAAACCAAGCACAGGGCCAAAGGTCAAGTTGAGGGGTTTAAGAGGTTAAATGTAAAAATGTGTTTAACAAAAAACACAGAACGCTGAATGTGACAGACAATGAAGCTATCGTGAAATCTATGAAAAAGACAACACAACTTGAAGACCCCTGGCTTACTCACTTTCACTTTCTCTCTGTCAGACCACCAACCCAAAACACACGCGCGCACGCACGCACACACACACACACACACACACACACACACACACACACACACACACACACACACACACACACACACACACACACACACACACACACACACACACACACACACACACACACACACACACACACACACACACACACACTCTTTCATCTTTCTCTCTCAAACAAAGAGGCTAATTTCTTCTGAGAATAATATCACATAACTGATGACTTGATTGTTCTTCACTCTCATATCTCTCTCTCTCTCTCTCTCTCTCTCTCTCTCTCTCTCTCTCTCTCTCTCTCTCTCTCTCTCTCTCTCTCTCTCTCTCTCTCTCTCTCTCTCTCTCTCTCTCTCTCTCTCTCTCTCTCTCTCTCTCTCTCTCTCTCTCTCTCTCTCTCCAATTCAAAGGAGCTTTATACTGGCATGAGAAAAGACACTTTTTACATTGCCAAAGCATTAAGTGGAACAGAACAATCAAAACATAACAACGTATGATTTAGCTAGTAAACAGGAATAAAGAAACTTGTCAACAGAGCTGTGCTACATTGCGACTTATCGTTGCGCAAGGAGGATCTTATGAAACTATACAAATTGGGGAAATCTGTCTCTCACACACTCACTCACGCACGCACACGCACACACACACACACACACACACACACACACACACACACACACACACACACACACACACACACACACACACACACACACAGGGCTGTCACGATTATGACATTTTACATGACGATTCATTTTCTCTCAAATACTTGAGAGGTTGCCATGTTGCAAGGGGGGGAAGAGTAATAGCATGCTACACACAGGCAGCGACTCCCTTCTCATAACAGGAAGAGAAGAGAGACTTGTTGTGCAGCCTGCACGTTGTGCAAAACCAAACCAGGGCAAAATGTGCAAACGCAGATGTAAAGGATGTATGTATGTATGTGTATATGTACTGTATGTATGTATATGTATGCAGACAGTATGTAAGCAAACCGACGTAAACACATTAATAACAACAACCACCTTAAAGAGGAAGATTCGCTCGAGTTCACTTCAACTTTTAACCACAAGTCCACTTCTAAAGCCTGGTTTATGGTTGCACGCCTGTGGCACTGCGTGCCGTAAACAAGAGGATCTACAAAGCTCACGTCACAACTGCTGTTTGCGATGCAAGCTTGTACTGTAGATCTGCTGTACATGACATGCCTCTAAAACTATATAATTAAAATAGAAAAAGAATATGTCAATATGACATCAAGAAGGGCCTGTCAGCTCCCTTCATGGCTTCTAAAGTAGGCAAACCTCCAATGCAATGCTTTGTTCAAGAGTCAGTAGCATTACAAAGAACCCCAAAACCTAGCACTTCCATACAGAATGGGATGAAGACATTTCCCCCGGTATTTCCCATGTATTTCCCCCTTACAGTAAGTGTGTTTGTCTAAAATGTAACGCCAGTGCTGCTATTCCCAAGTCCCACTCAGGCCCTCAGCTAAAACATTTTGGATGGGTAGATCATGTTGAGCTAGTCATTTTAAAAGTAGATCTCACGTCAAAAAAGTGTGGGCGCCCCTGCTGTAGTTGCTTTGCTAACAGTGACAGAACATTCATATAAAGTGGTCCTAAAGCCTTGCTACCTTGGTGTAGCAGCTTGTATTGCTGACAGTGACAGAACATTCATATAAAGTGGACCTAAGCCTTCTTGGTGTAGTTGCTTTGCTAACAGTGACAGAACATTCATATAAAGTGGTCATAAGCCTTCTTGGTGTAGTTGATTTGCTAACAGTGACAGAACATTCATATAAAGTGGACCTAAGTCTTCTTGGTGTAGCAGCTTGTATTGCTGACAGTGACAGAACATTCATATAAAGTGGACCTAAGTCTTCTTGGTGTAGCTGCTTGTATTGCTGACAGTGACAGAACAGGACCAACAGACCCCCACTCCCCAGCTTTATTTCTGTTCTTGGGTTTCCTCCAACACACAAGCAGGTGGTGATAAAACAAAAGGCTGTATGCACACACACACACACAGTCTCTCTCTCTCACACTCTTTCCTTCTCTCACACACCCCTCTCTCTCCCTCTCACAAGCACCCCACACACACACAATTCAATGAAGCTTTGCATTTACACACACACACACACACACACACACCACAACATTCTATTTCAATATCCAATTCAAAGGAGCACACACACAATTCAATTTCAAGAAGCTTTGAGTTCGATCACACACACACACACTCACACACACACACACACACACACACACACACACACACACACACACACACACACACACACACACACACACACACACACACACACACACACACACACACACACACGTAAAGCCCGGGATTCGAACCCGGGTCTCGAACCCGGGCGTCCTACAAGTCCAACATCTTAACCACTAGACCAATAGGGATATACCAGACCACCAGGCAGAGGCAGTGAGTCACTCTGCTACACACATAAAGCCCGGGTCTCGAACCCGGCTGTCCCACATGAAAGTCCAACATCTTAACCACTAGACCAAAGGGATAATAGACTTTTTAGGGCCATATCAGGCTGAGGCAGTGAGTCAGAGTCTACTCTGCTACACACACACACACACACACACACACACACACACACACACACACACACACACACACACACACACACACACACACACACACACACACACAGAGTAACACCCGGGATTCGAACCCCGGGTCTCCCACTTGAAAGTCCAACACCTTAACCACTACTAGACCAAAGGGCCATCGTCATAACCACTAGACCAAAGGGATAACAGACTTTTTTAAGCCATCAGACCAGTCTGAGGCAGCCAGTGAGTTCACAGTACAGTACCTGCGTGTGTGATGTCGGACAGGTCGTGGTTCCGGGCTGACCGGGGGAACTCCTTCAGTTTGCGGTTGGTCAGGTTGAGCTGCCCGCTGGCCGCGGCCTCCTCCAGAGCCTTCTCCACGGAGCGACCACTAGTGGTGGCCAGCAGCGCTGCAGCCGCACCTCCTCCTCCTGCTGCTCCTCCTTCCTCATCATCTCCTCCAGCAGCCATTCACTAAATAAATAAAGGAGGAGAAGAAGTCCCAAAACCTCCTCCTTTTAGAGAGAATAAGCCTCCTTTTCTGCTTCTGTTGGTGCGTTTTATTATCCTTTTGTTGTTACTTTGTTCGTCGCTGCGTCGTCCCTCGTATATTCCTTATTCTTCTGTTTATCCTCCTTCTCCGCTCTCGTTACATTATTTAAACCCGGGGGAAAAAGAGCTAAATAAACACAAAAACACCCCAGACGACGCTTCTAATTAACTTGTTCCGGAGAAAAAGGAGTAGTTTTCGTGTCGTTAAAGAGCGTAAAAGAGTGAAATAAAAAGAGAGAAGTAGTAGCGCTCCTCTCTTCCTCCTCCTATCCACGCTGCGTCCACTCCTCACTGCACGAGACGGAGGCGCGAGCTGTCACTGTGGTAGAGAGACACCCACACACACTGAGAGAGAGGGAGAGAGAGAGAGGAGGCGGGGCCGGGGAGGAGCGGTGGGAGGGGCCAAGAGGGTTGTGATTGACAGCCGTTCACACGCGGTAGCATCCTATGGTAGCATCCCATAGCCTGGAAGGCGCTGATGCCCCACACTCAGAATTCCTTTGGTTTTTATAATGATCATTTTGATATTTTTGGTTGAAATGTTTTCCAAATACAAGAGAGTCAGACCAGACACCTAAAAAAACTGAACAACAAAAAAAGTAAAGAAAGAATCAACTCTATCTTCACATCAAAGTATAAAGACGAAAGAAAATATATCATAACCGGGCATATTTCAAGTAAATAAGCATGCTCCCTTATTGCCATTTTACGGCAGACTCATTGTGACAGAGTATTCACAAATAAACAGTTACAAATAGTCAGAGGCCAGCTGAAAAAACTAAAACTAATTTAAAGTGCTACATAGGCCTATATAGGCTACTCACTGAAAGTAAATAGCCTATGTTTGTGCTCATGTCTATGAAACAACAACATAGGCTATCATTTAAAAAACATTACCATAAAAAAATCATTGCAGCTGACTTATTGCATTTCAAGGATATATTGCACATGACGTGCAGACTTGCAGTGTTACGCATGACAGGGGACGTGCTGGCCATTGGGAAAAGCGGGACAACTCCCGAACGGCCGGTTCATTCCCGGTAGGACCAGGCCGGCCATTAGGAAAAATAAATAAATAAAATGTCGGCCTTGGTTCCATTTTGGGGGCTGGGCGGCCAACAAAGTAAATCGTCACTGTCGGCCAGAAACCTTGTATCTCCAAGTTTCAAATTTGTAATTTTTTTTCGCAAAGCAAAGCCCTGCTTCATCATACAAGGCCTTTGCACAAAAGTAGTGAAAACAGCAGATCTACAAGCACACAACGCCTCGCGGTGCGAGGCGTTGTGTGCTTGTAGATCGGCTGTTTTCACTAGTTTAAATCATTTTTAAAATGATAAATACAAAACAAACGGTTTTGGACGTACAAGGTTTCCACCCGACAACGCCGATATATAACTCATGTAATTGGCCCACTGGCTTGTCACTTGTCATGATCTGAAATGGCAAATCTTTGAGTAGCAGCAGCGCTATGGAGAGAGATCTCTCTCCATGAGAGATGAGGGCCTATCCAACTCTTTTTCCCGGGCTGAATCAGGGGCCCAGCACGTCCCTGATTCAGTCACATATTCACATATCTGACTGTAGATAGACCATATTCACATAGCACATCTTGCCATTGAGTTAATGAAATACCACCCCGGTTTTTCAATGAAAAATGCAGACATGGTAGCCTGATACTTCAGTCCGCACATCACCACCCCCCAATCCCAAAACGAAGTGTGTGATTGAGTCTGGCGCTTGCAGTCAGGCTACAGACATGGCCCCCTTGTGTATGGCCTGGTCAGGGGCCATCAATATGTGCGTGGCAAATTTTCGATTTTCAGTTTTACTCAGCATTATAATGTTCTTACTTTCATCATAAGACCCAATTACTGAATGTCAAGTCCCCAGGTTTTCTTCACAATATGTATGACACTGATTTACTTAAGAACTTCCTTCATCTAAGTATTAATATATCGAATGTCTGTCCGTCTGTCTGCACGCTGACATCACTGATCCTACATAGTGTTGCTACCATGGTAACAGCCGCATGCATGCTGAAACGATGCCCAAATTTGGAGATGACGTCCGCCATCTGTCTGCATGCTGACATCACTGATAATAAACAGTGTCGCCACCATGGTAACAGCCGCATGCTGAAACAATGCCTGCATCACAGACAGGTAGGCCTATAGAGCATCGCAGCGGAAGTGGTTTACTGGGGTCACTTAAAAATCCCCATAGACTTTTACAAAAATGTTTATAACAATTATGTTAAGCCTCGAACAAATTTAAGCCATCCAGGATGGCAGTGAATCATGAACATGAGACCTTTGTTTCTATGAAAAGAACGTTTTGAAAATCGCTAAACAAGAGTAGGCTATTTACTAAATGTATATCAAATAATGTAATATTAAAATATGTCTTCACATATAGGATCAAAGGTTGTATGGTCATGATTCACTGCCATCCTGGATGGCTTTGTTCGAGGCTTAACACAATTGTTATAAATAGTTTTGTAAAAGTCTATGGGGAAAATGAATGGGCGATTTTTAAGTGACCCCAGTAAACCACTTCCGCTGCGATGCTCTATTGCACAACTGGACGTCAATGATGACTGCACCGGTCTGGGTTCTCCAACATTACTTCTGACATTCAATCCCTTGTATACTGTGCATACCCCCCGAGCACAGGACTAGTACATTTAAAAACTAAAATCTAAGAAAATAGCGAGCTTGTAGATCTGCTATTTTCACTAGTTTGGTTTGGATCCCATAGGGAGACATCTAAAATCTCTTTTGGGTCTTGAGCTAAAATGTTTGGAACCACTGATCTTCATTGATTGATTAATTGATTGACTGAATACTTTATGAGCACTTCGCAAATAGGGAAAGCACAGCACTGTACAGTTCAGATACCATGGGTCCACTAATAGGATTTAAACCCAAGAAAGCACAATACATTGGGGTCCTTTTGTACTCAATTCATGAAGAAAGTTAACAGCCCCTACTTGATATGTATTTATTTAGTCACAGACCTGTAGTTGAAAAGATTTCGTGTCGTTAAAATAAAAATGTTCACAAAAAGTTTGAAGATTTTTCAAAACCTTTCAAAAATAGCAGATCTAGCTACAAACTTTGTGAGCTTGTAGATCGGCTTTTGAATACCCTATAAAACAGGTTGAATAAGTGGTTAAACTGATTTTGACTCAACACATTTTTCTGGGGACCCCCTGGAACCCCCCAAAGGACCCCTGGGCGTCTCTGGAGCCCTACTTTGAGCACCACTGACCTAATGACCTGTAATCACAATCATTTTCTTAAGAGGGCTTTTGTTATGGTGATCACAGGGGGCCGTCCCTGCACGCTATATCAGCCAATCACATGCGGGGCCCGTACTTCCAGACCATGGGAACCAGAGTCTACCGTCCATATTGCCATGGAAACGGATACTACCAGAGGCTGCATGAGGTGAGTTCCACAAAAGAATGGTGTTGCAACATTTGAATGGATTTCAGGAGAATAGATTATTTATTTTCATGATTTATTGGGATTTTGTGATTTATTTATTTTAAATAATATAGTTTCTCTCTCTCTCTCTCTCTCTCTCTCTCTCTCTCTCTCTCTCTCTCTCTCTCTCTCTCTCTCTCTCTCTCTCTCTCGGAGAAACATCATTTGTATTTATTTTTCTCCGAAGCTGCTTGCAGAGGGGAAAATAAAGTCAAAATAAAGACTTCCACACACACTCCCTGGATGCCAATTCAGAACCTCTGCCCCACATTTTTCAAATCAGCCTCATGGTAGCGCTATAACAGGCCGATTTGTGTGGCCTGGTTGCCGTTGGCCCGATCGCTGCCAAACTGAGCACACACACTCCCTGGATGCCAAATCAGAACCTCTGCCCCACATTTTTCAAATCAGCCTCATGGTGGCGCTATTACAGGCCGATTTGTGTGGCCTGGTGGAGACCTGTGCTCGTTTGTATTTATTTTTCTCCGAAGCTGCTTGCAGAGGGGAAAATAAAGTCAAAATAAAGACTTTATTGGTGTGGTTGCTATAGAGACAACCCACTTTTGTTTCTAGGTCTGAGAATGTTTTGCCAGCTAAAGTGAATCTGTTTTTTGACTGAGATATCTGGGTTGAAAATATAATTAACTCATTTAATGCCACCCTTTCACCACTAGAGGGGGCCCAGTGTGCCACAGACAATCCCATAGAGATATGCTGGTATATGCAGAAGCCCTGCAGCCATGACTTGCCTAAACACTTTCCTTTGTGCATGTACAGGAAGAGGATGAAGTTAGCTTGAAGTTAGCTATTGGCTACCAAGCATTTTAAAAGCCTTATTTTCGTCAACTTAGCCATGATTAAACCTTGCACACCTCATGCATGGGAAAAAAACAGAGAAGAATGAGCTCTAAAAAATCCAATGCAATCCTGGATTGCATTGTTGTGGGTTTGTGCAGTTTGTTCACAGCTTTCAAACAAAAAAATCCGATTGGAAATCCGTTCAGGCATTCTTGAGATAATAGCCATTATGTTTTACACTGTTGTGAGCTTGGAGGTCTGCTACCTGAGTTGTATGGGGGTTGTATGGGGGTTAAACATGCAAAATCGCGATTGATATCATGTTCACTAGTTTTGATGGGGTCCAAAAAAAAAATTTTCAAAAAAAAATTTTCAAATTTTTTTTTTTTTTTTTTTTTTTTTTTTTTTTTGAATCACGTGTATATACGTGATTGGCACTGTGGGATGCGCTAATATATCACGTGTATACACGTGATTGGCTTAAGTTATCTTTTTTTTTTTTTTTCAAGCAGGACCAATCAGACAAATAATAACAATAATAAAAAAGAAAACATAACTTTAACTTATACTCTGGGGTGAACATTTTTGACCACAACGGCAGATCTAAATGTATATATGAGACCAGTTGTTTTCTGCAACAATATTTAGTGTAGAGGGGGAGGAATTGCCATAGGAGGCCTACAGAGTGCAGACCCCTGGGGGACTCCTCCTAAGTAGGTTTTTCACGGTCAAAGTCTGGCCTGACCATCTGCATTTGGACTTACACAATTTATCACCAGTAATATGTACATGTATACACTCAGGGACGTCACAAGGGGTAGGAAAGTGGGACTGAGGTACCAGCCCAGGGCCCGAGGTGGAGGGGCCCTAGTAACTTTAGCTATTGAAAAATAGCAGATATACAAGCTCACAGCGCGGCACCGAGTGCCGCGCTGCAAGCTTGTAGATCTGCTATTTTTGAAAAGTCGTGAAAATGTGCGCAAATCTTTGAATATATGTATTTTTTAAGTGAACATTTGTAACTCAAATTTTGCTTCTGGGTGGTCCCTGGAACTAAATATTTTGAGATGGGGGGGTCCTTCACATGAAAAAGTTTGAGCATCACTGACATGAAAACATTATAGGTTTCTTGGCACACATTTTCACGATTTTTCAAAAATAGCAGATCTACAAGCTTGCAGCGCGGCACTCGGTGCCGCGCTGTGAGCTTGTATATCTGCTATTTTTCAATAGTTAACTTTCATGGGGGGCCCGCAGTGAATCCTTGTACTCAGGGCCCAGAATTTGGTGTGACGCCCCTGCATACACTACAGTAGCCTATACATTAGAACAGTACTACAGTCAGGGGGTCAGCAATATGTCCCTACATGGACACATGTGTCCCTACATGGACACATGTGTCGGTGGCAAAGACTTCAGATTTTCTGTTTTTAAAGATTTGTTTTTGGGGCTTTTTATGCCTTTATTGATGGGACAGTATACTGACAGGAAATGGGGGGAGAGACAGGGAGTGACATGCGGCAAAGGTCGTCCAGATCAGGAATCGAGCCGGCGATTGCCGTGAGGCATCAATGCCTTTGTGGCAATGCCTGTGTGGTATGCGCCTGGACCAGTAGGCCAGCGGGCGCCCCAGACTTACTGTTTTACAGATTATAATCTTATTTCGATCATAAAACCCAATTACTGAACGTCAAGTCTCCTGGTTTTCTTCAGAATATGTATGATGACGATAATTTACTATAACACTATGGCACTCAGGTCCAACTATACTAGTGGTCCTCAAACATTTGCTTCCAAGGACCCCCATAACTCTCAGAGTTTACAGACCTGTAATGGTCATTCAGGGCATTCTATTTATGTGTTTCTGTTAATGTTATTGTCCACTCATTGTGTTGTGTGTGTTCGTGGCAAAAAGCCTACGCAGCGATGACCCCATGACTGCAGTGATTGATTATTGATTGAATACTTTACTAAAAGTTTGCATAGGGAAAGCATAGCACAGTACAGTCCAAGGTCTACTGATGGAAGGCTGATACATATATTATGTACTGTAACTTACACTGTCAGACAGCTATAGAAGTATAGATAGATATTATCTATCTAGATAAATATGTCCGCTCAATCTACAGTGATTACAGGGATGTGCAGAGAATGTTAGAGAGGAAGGGGCTGAAATTTCTAAAAGGGCGTTTTGCGACAGCGTTGTGAGCTTGAAGGTCTGTAGCAACTCATAATGTAATAACGTCTCATAATGTAATAAGGGCTCATAATGTAATAATTAAAATGTAATAAAAACTCATAATGTAATAATCAGCTCATAATGTAATAAAAAAACGAGCGCATAACGTAATAATGGATTTTTCAATAATGTAATAATGTAATAATGTGTTACATTAAGAACCTCCACATAGGAGGCTCATAATGTAATACAACTTCATAATGTAATAATGTCTTTTTTATTACATTATGAGCTGATTCTTACATTATGAGCTTTTATTACATTTTAATTATTACATTATGCACTTGTTTTTTATTACATTATGAGCTGATTATTACATTATGAGTTGCTACACACCCTGCCAACTTTGTTGATGAAGAATGGAGCAATTATCTGCTAAACATGCAGCAAATGAATGTGAAATATGGGGATCATTTAGCTGTACAAAGAGCATCCACAATGTTCAACATACAGTTCGTGGTTGTATCGACACTGGGTGTTGATGCAACATCGATAATATCCCCATGTGGTCAGTATGACGACAGTCTGCCATTGCTAGTTCTGGGCCACTTTGCCGCAGGTCATGGGGACCATTATGTAAGCCTTGATGGACCAGTCACACGCTTGATTCAAAGAGTCCAGGAAGCAGAGGAGAGCGCACCACTTCGATCTTTCCTTCACTCTGGTCCTAAGTCTAGCCCTCACTCTGGCCTTGACTCGGTACCTCACTCTGGCCCTGACTCGGTACCTCACTCTGGCCCTGACTCGGTCCCTCGCTCTGGCCCAGGGCCGGATTTATAATAGGGCTTGACGTGCTGAAGCACAGGCCAGGGCCGGTTCCTGGCATAAGCAATATAAGCTGTCGCTTAGGGCCACAACCACTAAGGGGGCCACATCACAGGGAGAAGATGGGGCCATGTCCCTGCTGCTATCGGACAGACAGGCATTACTTTCTCAATTCACCTGTGCTCAGACACTTTGTTTTTGTTCTGGAGTTGTTTTTTTAACTATAGAGAGGGGAGAAGGGAACAGCCCATGCCATAATGATGACATCGTAGCGTGATACACACGTAACAATGTGTTCTTATCAACTCACCAAGCTGTCATCATATTCAGAAGATCACAATATGTATCCTTGATTTATTAGACGTCATACAGGAAAAAACTCAAGTTACATCATGTTCATCTGAGAAGCGTCAAGGATACAAACACAACATAGTCTTGCGACTTATTTCCATTGTGGTCCCTGAAATATTTATTCTTGTTAGTTTTTTTCTCCCACTGCTTGTTGGTGCTTTCATTAAAAGTACAGCTGAAGTTTTTACTAGTCGCTGCTCGTTTATACGTCTAATTTAAAATGTATGAAGATCTCTGCGTT
>NW_027664616.1:106503-123697 GCF_963921795.1 Nannobrachium achirus
TCTCATTGTAGTTCTGCTTATAATAATCGTGACATGAAATGTTCATATCGTCCAGGGGCATAGTTCCGCCGATTTAAAACGAATCCAATACGGAACTAAAACTTCCTATGTTTGGCCGCTAGTTGCGCTGTTTTCCCCCAGCGAGGTACCAAAAAGAATTTGTCTACAATTGAACCCCATTCGTTTTCCCCTTTGATTTCTATCCATAATAAACGTTGTCATAAATACTTTATGGTTCCTGTCGCTATAGTGAAAAACTCCCTTTCAATCACCATGATATGCGTTTTGAGCAAATATGGTCCTATTTATGTTAAACTTGATGATAAATTGGGGAGTGGCCAACTAAGCTGATACCAGCAGGCTGTGTTCTTCTTCATGTGCTGTATTTCGGGAGGCTCCGACCACATTCTCCCATGTATCCCAGCGGTTCCACGTGACCGTTGGCAGCCAATAGCATTCCTTATGATTCCTGGGGTACCTTTCAAACAATGATGGCGACAGCCATACAAGGGACAAAAAAAAAACTCATTTCCGCAGCATAGAAAGCAATGGCTTCGCACCGTCCATATTGTTCTACAGTCTATGATATCGTCCCATCCCTACACACAACACACACGTACTGTATGAAGGTACAGTTAGCTTTGCTCACCATCTCCCACCTGCACTCCCAGCCCTCCACTCATTTTAAACAAACAAGAATGGAGAATGCAGTACTATGGGACGTATCAAAGTTAGAAATAAACCTAAATTCAAGTGTAATGCCCTGGGATTCAAACTCTGGTCGCCAGGCATGAAAGCCTATCATCTTAACCTTCAGACCAAAGGGCAGGGGGGTCAATTGGGTATGGCAGGGGTATGCAGCTGCCATACCCTGGGTCCAGGGGGGAACATAAAAGTTACTTTTAAATATAAATACATTAATGTCTCTTTGTCTATCTGTTCTGCTTATTATGTTGATAAATTACAGTAAAATATAACTACAAATGCAAATTTTTACAAAATAGTCACTTTAACAAGGTATTATAATGATATTCTCCACACTTGTATTCTTCCCATCTTGACAAAATGGTACAGGTGCAATTCATTATTGTTAATTGTGGCACGTTTACTATATAGCCTATGCCAAGTTTAGCTGCACTTGAACAACCGTTCCGGCTGCCATATCCAGCCCAAGAAACCGTAGAAACGGGGGAAAAATGTAATGTAATGTAAATAAATGTATCATGCCTGTTGCTAAGGTATGGCAACATGACTGGTGTCTTCGCGCGCGTGCAAGACACCAGTCATGTTGCCATACCTTAGCTTTTTCTGAACTGACGCCACTGCCAAAGCGCCATCTCTATGGACCGGGATCCGGGAAGACTCTTGAGGCCATCACAGGCTGAGGCAGTGAGACACTCCGCAACTCTCACCCCCCTTTTGACCTCCTCCCACAGGGAACCCCGATCCGGGTCACGGTCAACCAATGCAACACCCGGCATTCAAACCCAGATCTCCCACGTCAAAGTCCAACATCTTAACCACTAGACCAAGGGTCTTCAACAAGGGGACCGAGACCCCTAGGGGGTCCTCAGAGATACTACAGGGGGTCCTCCAAATCTTTGTGTGATAGAGAGAACCTTAGCCAAAAATAGCAGATCTACAAGCTACAATGCCTCGCGTTGCGAGGCGTTGTGAGCGTTGTGAGCTTGTAGATCGGTTTGACAGCACGATTGTGCTGTCAAACGATGAAACTATGGAATCTGGGGGGGTCCCTGCTTCATTTCTCTCTCAACTAAGGGGTCCTTGGCCTGAAAACATTGAAGACTAAAGGGATATCCCTATGTACTGGGAGAGATACTAGCAGTCACTCTGCTACAGAAGCAGTATTAAAAGCTTTGAATACACTTGAACAACACAGTAGCAGCAGCAGCAGCAGCAGCAGCAGCAGCAGCAGCAGCAGCAGTATAGCAGTGTCCATTAGCGCTGGTGGCTAAAGGCTAACATCAGTAGAACCTTTAAGAGAAGATTATAATGAAAACATTATACACCCCCTCTTCCCTCCCCCTCCCCCCTCCAGGCTGGGTTATCATTGCATGATTGCCCTCTCTGTTTAAGTGCCCTACATTATGCTGGGATACTGTGCTATGCACCCTCTCTCTGTTTAAGTGCACTGCTTAGAGACAACACAATCTGCTTGATGCTGTTGTTGATTGATTCCATACTTTATCAGTCAGAAATGTAAACAGCATGTGGCACAGTGAGTAAGACATTAGAGGATAAAGGGATAACTAAATTAAGCTGAACCTTGAACCCTGAACCTTGAACAACTCAAATAAGTCGAGACGTACTTGTTTCCAATGTGGTCCTATACTGTATGTTCAATTCAATAATATGTGTCATCAACAAATACAAATTTGCAGAAATGTAGACTCACTCCCTATAACTTCCACCATGGTCTGAAGACTCGACTAGAGTTCTCAAAATCTGCCCGAACCCGACCCAACATTTAGGGCTGGGACTGGGTAGGGCCTAAAATGTATGTTAATTGGTCAGGCCGGGTAGGGCCTCAGGCTCAATGAAAATGAAAGGAATATATTTTCCGGACTATAAGGCGCACTTAAAAGCCTTTAATTTTCTCAAAAAACTACAGTGCGCCTTATAGTCCAGTGCGCCTTATATATGGATCATTCATTGACATTGACATTCCCTTTAGCACAGCTCCATCTGTTTGATGCATAACGCAACGGTAGCGTCTATTATGTGCGCCTTATAGTCAGGTGCGCCTTATATATGAAAACAGTTTGAAAATAGACCATTCATTGACAGTGCGCCTTATAGTCAGGTGCGCCTTATAGTCCAGAAAATACTGTATATATTTTATTGTATTACTTTTACTCTGTGACAGAGTTCTCACATTCTTCCCAAAACAGACCATCCCCAACCCGACACGACTTTCTTTTGTTTGCCTCTGAGATGTAGTGGAGTACAAGTAAAAGTATTGAAACTTGTAAATACTGTAAAAAAAAGAAAAGAAGGTTAAGATTACCCAAAAATTTTAACTACAGCACTTGAGTAAATGTACTGAGTTACTTTACACACCACTGACAGCTCATGTGCGTCCGGCGCGTCCACGTGCAACAGGACGAGAGAGAGGAAGCATGTGACAGGAAGTCCAACTGATGAATGACCCCCCCCCCCCCCCACCGCCTGGGGAACCAGCAGGACATGAGGGGGGAGGGGGGGGAGGGGGGGTAGCGTGAGAACCAGTGATGTCACTGCTACATCCTCCAGTGACTCTCTGGGACAGAGAGACTTAACTACTTAACGGATAGCATGCACGACTAGGTCATCGGTTCTTTGTACGACAGAAAATTACATAATTCTTAACAATAGGAAAGATACTTTTGTCCTCAATATGACCTCATTGGATGATGAAGTATTAACCTTTGGGAGCAAGCAAGCAGCAGACAAACCGCAAAAATCTGTTTTGGCACTCTAAAGCTTAAAGGAGTATAGTTCACCACCAAAATTACTTTTTTGGAGCTGTGTGAAGCACAGGCTCCCTATACGTGGCCGTGTGGGTCTGTCTGTGTGTCTGTCTGTGTGTCTGTCTGTGTGTCTGTATGTAGCCTGAACTTCCTAAACTTCGGCACGCTACTAGTCCCACAGTTTTGCCACCACACACTCACGCCATATGTCAAATCGACCGGCTTACTCGGGAATCGTGGGCTAGTAACTTGCTAAGAGAAAGGTTCAATAGTTTAATTGATATTAATTTATTAGTGAATTAATTTTCCCCATTGACTTATAATGGGAATCGCAAAAACTCACATTCAATTATTTGTCTCTCGCAAACCATAGGGGCTAGAGTTTCAAGACTTGGAGAGGAGGTTCATAATGATTTCAAGGATTAAATAAAAAATAATTGTGTCATTTGGCCGCATGGTGGCGCCATAACACCCCACTTTACGTTTTGGCCTGTAACTCTTGAACCGTAGGTCGGAAAATTAAAAATATTTTTTCCCTGGATTCCTTGGGTCATGACGCATCTCCCCATATAGGCCACGCCCATTTGCGCCATGATAGATTTTCCGCCATCTTGAATTTTCTCCAAAACACACTTTTTGCTCCTTTTCCTACATATTTTCTTCAAATGTCACAAAAATCGGTACACATGATCCACACACACACACACACACACACACACACACACACACACACACACACACACACACACACACACACACACACAGCTCCACTTCACACGGGTGTGATTTTTTTTCTTCTATTGATTACTCATGCCACGGAGACTTGAGTTCAATAATATGTTTTTGTATTTGTCACATTCCTAAAACTTTAATCTGATTACAATAAATGTACCCCCATTGTTTCCGGATGGGGACCCAAATGCATTTGGGTCTCCATCTGGAATCAATTGGGGTACATTACTATTATCCAAAATGTCATTTTGGGGGTGAACTACTCCTTTAATTTATACATTTTCTTCATAGCACGACTGGCCGAAAACAGCAGATCTACAAGCTCACGATGCGTCATGGTGACATCACGCTGAAAGCATGTGGGTCAGTGAGGATAGCATGCTAATGAGCATGAATATTCACGCCTGTTAAGCAGAGGGACAGCTTTTGTTTTCACCAAACATTCTCCTCTCAGCCTGCCCCTGTATTAGTGGAAGAAATATGTAACAAAAATAGGCTAATGTGTTCACTTCCGGCAGAAAGCGTGAAAAGTTGCACCTAGGGGTATTTCTGTGCGCCGAATTCAAAAATTGACGGTCCCAAGCACTTTTCCCATGGGATCTGGTGGCTCTAATTCACCATACTAGGGAAAAAAGACCCCCCAAAAATCTTCTTTAAATAGCGTGTGAGGGGTCTATCTAGGGGGTTTTCATCATTCTGAATCCATTGCAAGCATTTGTTTTGCACGAAAAACATTCCTTGGGCAAGAAATGGACCCTACACAACTGTGAAAAGTGATGACTCATCACTAAACCATAGTTTTGTGGGGTCCATTTCTTGCCCAAGGAATGTTTTGGTGCAAAACAAATGCTTGGAATGGATTCAGAATCATGAAAACCCCCTAGATAGACCCCTCACATGCTACTTAAAAAATATTTGTGGGGGGTCTTTTTTTCCTAACCCTAACCCTATGGTAAGTGAATTAGAGAAAAGTGAATTTGAGAAAAGTGCTTGGGACCGCCAATTTTTTAATTCAGCGCACAAAAATACCCCTAGGTGCAAATTTTCACGCTTTCTGCCGGAAGTGAACACCTTTTTCACATATTTCTCCCACTATATCTGACAACTTTGATCAGGAGAACCGCTTGGATTCTGGTCCCCCGTGTCTCAGTAGAAACTAGTCTGGGATCACTTCACTTTTCGGGGTTGTAACCGGTCGGAAGCGGAAACCTGCACAACACGTCATGTTGTAGTCCTCAAAGGACTACAATTTGGCCAGAACTATCAACCATAAAAAGTTTGAAGTTTGAAGACTCACCTTTTCAGACTCCACCTAAACCCTTAGCACTACAGAAAAAAATCAATGACCACACATGAAGCTAGTTAGCATTTGTTTTGTTTTTTAGGTTTTTAGAACTTTGATTATATTGTGTTTTTTCTAGATAGATATCCATTTGCATTTGTTATATTGTTGATGATGTACTGACATATTATCTTGTTTATTATTGTGATGTTATCTGCTTATTGTAAGTCGCTTTGGATTAAAAGCGTCTGCTAAATGCCTAAACTGTAAACTGTAAACTGAACGCAAAATAATTCCCCTGCGCTCAAGGACATACTTTTAGGGCCTACCCAATAAACTCCTAGATGCGGCGTAGTTTTGCTTTTGGAAAATATGTTTTGTATATGCATCTTTTAGTCCAACTCGTATAGCGACTGGCAAGACTACACTATAGGCTACTGGAGCATTTTAATAGGGATTGGGGAAACAAACGGAGGGAACCAAATCAAAGCGATGCCGCTTCTTCTTGTGGTTTCCGCTTTAGACAGAAACCAAATGGCCTGTTGTGAACGAACACCAGGCTTTCCCCCAGAAAGCCTGGTAGGCGAGGTTAGTAGAAACTAATATTTTGTCACTGTCGGGCAGAAACCTCGTATCTCCAAGTTTCAAATGTGTATGTTTTTTTTTTCGTAAAGTAAAGTCCTGCTTCATCACACAAGACGGTCGCACAAAACTAGTGGAAATAACCAATCTACAAGCACAAAACGCCTCGCATCGCGAGGTGTTGTGTGCTTGTATATCGGCTATTCTCACTGTTTTAAATAGTTTTTAAAATGATCAATACAAAACTATATGTATAAACTGTATAAGTTTCAAATGTGTATGTTTTTTTTTCTTCTTCATTAAGTAAAGCCTTGCTTCATCACAAGGCTGTCGCACAAAACTAGTGAAAATACTTTCACTGTCTTAAATCGTTTAAAATCGTTTTAAAAATGATCAATACAAGACTAACTGTTTTGGACATACAAGGTTTCCACCCGACAACAGCGATGTATTGAAATAACTGCATATTTTTGCTGTCTGGCAGAAACCTCTTTATCTCCATATTTTAAAACTTTTAATTTCTCGTAAATTAACGCCCTACTTGATCAAGTAGATCCGCTACTTTTGAATTTGAATCCAGAAAAGTGACAGTGTGTGTGTTTTTATCAGGGGCATAGTTCTGCCGATTTAAAATGACTCCAATATGGAACTAAAACTTCCTATGATTGGCCGCTAGTTGCGCTGTTTCCCCCCCCCGGCCGATCGCAAAAAGAATTGCCCACCATTGGATCCCATTCATTTTCCCCTTTCGTTTTCTAACCTTAATTAACATTTTCATGAATACTGTATGGTTCCTATCGCTAGTTAAAAATTGCCTTTCAATCACCATCATATTCGTTTTGTCGAAATGTGGTCCAATGTATTTTAAAAGAAATGATAAAGTTGCGTGGGGGCGTGGCCAACTAAACTGATACCAGCCGGCTGTGTTCTTCTTTGTGTGCTGTATTTCGGGAGGCTCCGACCACATTCTCCCATGTATCCCTGCGTTGCACGTGACCGTTGGCAGCCAATAGCATCTCTGATGCCCTATGATGGCGACGTCCCATTCCAAGGGGTAGTAAGGGCCATTTGCGCTGCATAGAAACCAATGGCTTCGCTTCGTCCATATTTTTCTACAGTCTATGGTTTTTATCTGTGTGCAAAGTAACAAAAACAGGGTGTCCTGCATGCGGTATCACACGGGAGCAATGCCCTCATCAGCAACTTTTTGACTCCCTCTTTGCTGGATGTCATTCCCCTATTCTCGCTCTCTCTCTCTCTCTCTCTCTCTCTCTCTCTCTCTCTCTCTCTCTCCACATTTCCTGTCTCCACTATCGAATAATTGCCCCCAAAAATAACGTAAGAAAAAGACACATGCAGAGCAGGAAACAGTTCTCAGAATGTCTGGTTATTGGCGAGGAGGAAGGCAGCCTGCAACACGTGCTGTGTAGCCCATTAACAACTCCCTCCCTCCACGGTCAGGAAATCCTATCTTTGCGCTCATTGAGGAAGTTTTCGACAGCGAAACGTGACATCTCTTGCCTGGGATCAACTCCTTTGTCACTTTTGATTTGAACCACTTTAACCATTATTTTATGCTTTATTGAAAAATAGCAGATATACAAGCTCACAGCATGGCACCAAGTGCCACGCTGCAAGCTTGTATATCTGTTTTTTTTTTATTGGGCAATATTTTTGACCCGATTCTATAAATGTCTTCTATATCCTTCTAAATCAGTGGTTCTCAAACCTTTTCATGTCAAGGACCCCCAAAACTCTATCCGTGTACGGACATATTGACGCATGACCCCTGAAAAGCAGGCTTTCATCCATGGTGGAAAGCCTGGTGACGCGAGGTTAGGCGTCTCAGATGCTGCTCAAATTCGTACTTGGCAGAACTAGAATCAAGCCGCGATAAGCCACAGAAGTACACACCGTATCGTACATGTGACAGAGTTTAATTCCAGTAATGAGAGCTAACGAGGGCTGATATGTCTGCCTGCCTTCGGTCGGATACGCCTGGTCAACCATGAATGCAGAGAGATCGTCTAATCCTATCAGAGATAGCCGACCCGCTCCTCTCTAAGCTTCAGTCTTCAAACAGATCACTTAAGTGTAAAAGACGACATGAGACGATGTAGCCTTACTGTATTATCTAACGCATCGCTGGCATCCTTAAGAGCTGCAATTTGTTTCACCACTTTCAGCCTGGCTGGCGTCCCTTTGTTAAGCGTTCCTTTTATAGGCAACAAACGATCTCAAAACATTTCAAAAAGTGTGAGAATGGCCGCTGATCTACAAGTTGGTTCGACAATGTGTTGTGATGTGACACTATGTCAGTTCATGTACAGTAGGTAGATTGGCTTTTTGCAATGTCCAACACTGTTGCTTCAAGACAAGGTAACATATCATTTTAAACAATAATAAGAAACTGTACCGTATGTTATCATTTGGCATTTTCATAAACTAAAAATGAAGTTCTTCTCATTCATTAGGACAATATCAGTCACGAGAAGCAGCCAGAGACGTGTGTTTTCAAAGAGTTTGAAGTTGAATGCTCTTCATATTGTCTGATCAAATGAATATCAAATATCTTAATATTGAATCAACCATCTGGGATGTGCACACAACAGCCAGCATAGACCTTTAAAATGACCCCAGAAGTGTTCTGAAACGGAATTCCCCCATTATGTATGCATCTCAAGTGCATAGAGAGAATGAATGGACATGGCAGGTTGCAGTTTGGTGGATATATTGTGTGGGCGGCAGTGGCTCAGGGGTAGAGCTTGGGAACCGTTAGGTTTGATCCCCCAGAGTTAGTGTCCATTCTGTCCAAGTGTCCTTGAGCAAGACTCTGAACCCCTAATTGCTCCCGTCGATGAGCAGACTGGTGTCAAGATGAGAGTCAGAGGTGCGGGACCCAAGCACAGTGCAAAGACAGAGGTTGAGGCAGACACAGGGCAGCTTGAATGCAAGGTGGTTTAATTCACCAAAAACAGACTAACGGGAACGATCCGGAACATACAAAGAATCACAAGGAGCTGACTACAGTACATACTGTATGGTGAAACAGACCGGAATACACAAGATAAAGGCCAAAAAACAATAAACACTGACAGAGTCACTGTCCACTGCGGACCGTGACAACTGGTGCCTTGCATGCAGGGACGTGCTGGGCCCCTGATTCAGCCCGGGAAAAAGAGTTGGAGAGGCCAATTACATGAGTTATATTTTGTTGTTGTCGGGTGGAAACCTTGTATGTCCAAAACCGTTTGTTGTGTATTTATCATGATTTAAACTAGTGAAAACAGCCGATCTACAAGCACATGTAGATCGGCTGTTTTCACTACTTTTGTGCGACGGCCTTGTATGATGAAGCAGGGCTTTGCGAAAAAATGTACAGAGATACTAGGTTTCTGCCCGACGATTTACGATTTACTTTGTTGGCCGCCCAGCCCCCAAAATGGAACGAAGGCCGACATTTTTTTAAATTTATTTTTTTCCTAATGGCCGGCCTGGACCGGCCGGGAATGAACCGGCCGTTCGGGAGTTGTCCCGCTTTTCCCAATGGCCAGCACGTCCCTGCTTGCATGGTTTCCTCCGCCTTCGGTGTACGACTGCCTGGGTGAATGTAATGCACAATCTCTGGATAAAAGGCGCTGTATAAATGCACCATTAACCATGTTACGTGGGATGGTTCAGGAACTGAAGACAGGATATGTGAATATCGTGTGGGACCGTTCAGGGACGGAAGACAGTGACAGATGGACTGAGAGAGAGTACACACACACACACACACACACACACACACACACACACACACACACACACACACACACACACACACACACACACACACACACACACACACACACACACAGGGTCAAACCCAGACAGGAACCCAGTGACCAGGGGACTTCAATTAAAAATAGACACTGTAAGGGGGGGAGACCCGGTGGCTGCCCTGACCTCCTATACGACAACCCCCAGCACCAGGGAATGAATGAATGCCACGCAGCAACACGTGCGGGTCCTGCATGTCATCCATTCCACACAAGCCTCTCTCCATTGTACTGCTGACTAATATTATAATCCTGAACGACACAGCCGGATGATGAAGTTAGGCTACCGCCATGCAGACAGACAGACATACTCTGCTCTGAGAGTAAAAGTACTGCGCTCACAGTTTCACTTGAGTAAAAGAACAACAGTGCAGTGGCATCAACTTGTACTCACAGTACAAAATGTATAAGTACTAGCACAGGGGTTTTCAAAGTGGGTGACAGGGCACCCTGGGGTGCCGTCGCGGCACCCCAGGGTCAATGGCTATTATCTCAACATCACTGTCGGGCAGAAACCTCATATCTCCAGGTTTCAAATGTGTACGTCTTTTGGTAAAGCAAGGCCCTGCTTCATCATACAAGACTGTTGCACAAAACAAAACAGCAGATCTACAAGCACACAACGCCTCGCACCGCGAGGCGTTGTGTGCTTGTAGATCGGCTGTTTTCACTAGTTTAGTACATTTTATAGATGATAAATACAAAACGAACGGTTTTGAACATACAGGTTTCCACCCGACAACGACCATAAGGTGCAGAGGGGAAAATTATAATGTAGGGGTGCCTCGGATTAAAACAATATTTATGGGGTGCCCTGAGACAAAAAAGTTTGGGAACCCCTGCTCTAGCAGAATGACTCATTTCATATTGGTTCCATTGAAAAACATCATTCAATAGTGGTTTTTATTTGTTGATGACATGTATTACTATGTTCATTTTGTATTTTTATTTTTCTACAGAGAGGGGAGTTCTTTCAACATAAGATGCTCCATTCAAGTTCAGGATTGTTTCTTCTTTTGAATTATCTTGAATGCTGCCTTCAGGTGTGGCATGGAAAGAGAGGGCATTTGCATTTCCTTCACCATAGTGAAAACTGCATTTGTGGTCTGGAGAGGGCACTTTTTACAGACGGATAAAAGGGCAGGGGCTCAAGCCCCCTTTGATTGTCTAATGTGTGCATGTGCCTGAGTAGAAGAACAGAAGTATAAATAATAAAAACATGTAAATACAGTATTCAGGAGTAGATGTACTTCTAGTTGCCTCCACTGTGGAGGGCAGTGAAAGAGAGAGTGAGGGAATGAATGAATGAATGCGTGAGAGAATGACTGGTATGTGATCTCTGGAGACTGACCAGCCCACCACCAGCTGTGCATGTAGTGAGAGAGTAACTGGAGTTAAGTGACTCTCTCTCACTACATGCTTAAGCCCCGTTTGTACTCAGCCCCGTACCGTACCACGGTCTGACTCGCACGCACACCCTGAAAATAGCCGATCTACGAGCTCACTACATGACATGGACGTGACACAGTAGTTTATTTATTTACTGTCTGTACTGTAGTCCTACACCTCTGTCCCTGAATGAACTCCATTAGTCCTGAACAGGACAGGAAGATAAATCCACCCAAAATAGACCCACTTCCTAAAGCACATATTATGTCAAACTCAAGGCCCGGGGGCCAAATCAGGCCCGTGATTGAATTATCTTCGGCCGTGGGATGATATTTAATTACTATTAGAACTGGCCCACTGGCCACTGGTATATTGCATATGCAATGCCTGGGATTCGAATCAAAGTCTCCCACATGAAAGTCTAACATCTTACCCATCAGACCAAAGGGATATCCCTATGGACTGGAGGAGATATTAGACTGTTGATGCCATCAGGCTGAGGCAATGAGTCACTCTGTTACACACGCACCACCATAATACTACAAGTCCCACAATGCACTGCTAGTGCATTGGCGCGTTTGAATAAACATTGGACCAGTCCGGCCCTCAACTTGTACCATTTTTTTAAATGTTGGCCCCCTGTGCATTTGAGTTTGACATCCCTGGACCTAAAGCTTTATATGTACGCGTGCAGTATACTGAGGTTGCAGGCTCAGGGGGGTCAGAGGTACCACAATGTATTGTCAATGCATTGTGTGATCAGTTAATGCATTGTGCATTTATTTGTTTATGTATCGTGTCCTATTGGCTCATTTGGCTGCTTGGCGCGAAATGGATTTCCACTAGACAGAAAAGGTCCAGTGAACTCACTGGACTGTTGGGATTTCAGAAAAGTTAAATGAAAACAGGTTTACTTAGTTTTTAGGTGACATAAAAGTTCATAAAAGTTCTATAGCACTGGTTCCCAAACAGCAAACACTGGGTTGGGACCCTTCCATTTTTCCTACAAAATCCCCCCCAAAATCATGAATTAAAAACAAAATTCAAGGATTTTTCCCCCCCATTCCATAAATTAGAAAACAAATGTTAGAAGTAGTGAAAATAGCTGATCTACAATCTACAAGCTGTGAGCGTGTAGATCTGCTGTAGTTCTGCTGTAGTTCTGCTAGAAAGCTTGGGGACCACTGGCCAATTAAAGCAACCACACTAATTACAGTGTGAAATAATAATAAATAAATAAAGTCTTTGATTGATTGATTGATTGATTGATTGATTGATTGATTGAAGACTTTATTAGAAGTTTGCATAGGAAAAGGTACAGTTTCATGACGGTATACAGTTCACATTAAGACTAGAGAATCAACAATAAAAATGTCAGGAACCACATTTAGGACAGATCCTTTGATGTATATTCTTCTTTTTAAATAATATTAAGATGAATGTCACCCAAATACCGTCCCTCCCCTCTATGAATTGCCACATTAGATCCTAAATTATGTTCTCAGTCACTCACACGTTGCTGGGTTGAAATTTAAACAGAACTACACTGCCATCTAGAGGCGGGAATTAGGAAATGCAAAAATGTTGCTCTTCTTTTGAAAGGAATGGTTCAGAATGTCCACAGTGGACAACGACCTTGGATTGACCATATTAGTTATCTTTCACATTCCTCACTTCCTCATTCGAATAGGAATTGCATTGTTTATTTCATGAAGAAGAAATAAGAAAAGTTCACAAGCTCCACTGAACAACAGATACGAGTCATGACATAACACAAAATACATTTCTGTAAAAACACATTTTCCCTTGGTCACGTGACTCACGTCATACGATATCACATTAAATTTGGTTAATTAATCTCACATCCAATCAGATGTAGATAGCTGGCATGGTGTAAAGTAACTAAGTAGATTTACTTAAAGGAGCTATAGGCAACTTTTTCATTGTAGGGCCGACACTTTGTTTACATCCTAGTCTATAGACTAGAATGTAAACAAAGTGTCGGTCTGACAATGGCCAAAATGATTATTTTATCATTATTTTACGTTTTTTGTGGTAATTTTTTAATAGAAACACATATATGAAGCTTATTTTTTTATAAAATATTTTCGAAACATTATTTTTATTTTAGCATCCGTTTTTCAAGAAAAAGTTGACCATAGCTCCTTTAAGTACTAAGTACAATTTTGATGTATCTGTACTTTACTGAGTATTTCCAGTTTTCAGTAGCCTACCTTTTCTACTCCACTACATCTCAAATCCAAATATTGTACTTTTACTCCATTACAATTATTTGAAAACTTTAGTTACTAGTTACTTTGCAGCTATGAATGATTTATAAAACATACATTAATTCACTTTAGCCCTATTGTATAGCCTACCTTGACCTTGACCTTGTACCAGTGATTTGTACTGTCATGAAACTGTACTTTTTTCTATTGCAAACTTCTAATAAATTCTTCAATCAATCAAAAACCTTGGCTATTTATTTGAAAATAGCCGATCTACAGTGTAGAACTGCTATATTTTATGAAGGCTATTTGTCCAGTGTGTGTGTGTGTGTGTGTGTGTGTGTGTGTGTGTGTGTGTGTGTGGTTGTGTGCGCGTGCGTGCCTCTTGGAACAAACCCCATCACCAGCTGTGTGACTCTCTCTCTCTCTCTCTCTCTCTCTCTCTCTCTCTCTCTCTCTCTCTCTCTCTCTCTCTCTCCCCCTCTCTCTCCCTCTCTCCCTCTCTCTCTCTCTCTCTCTCTCTCTCTCTCTCTCTCTCTCTCTCTCTCTCTCTCAGATGCATTATAAACAAACTAAACTAAAGAGGCTTTTCTAATATTTCATTAGCTCAGCTGAGCTCAGCAGCACCCCTGCTGGTCCCAGCGGGTAAGACAGATGGCTACACTGTTTCCGTCAACAGGGGGTCCTGCAAGCTAATCATATTTTTCCATTTGACAAAACAAAGCTTGGCATTCTTACACTTGCAACCCCCTGCTGTCTGCCCCAGTTAACTCTCTTTTAATAACATCCAGAAGAATAAAAAAAAACACCTTAATATCTTATTCTTTTTTATTGTACTATTCTTATCTTATGCATGTGTATATGTTTGCATTACAGGCATACAATGCCTGTTTTTATTTTTAAAGCTCACTTTGCATGTTATTATCTTATTGACCTGACTTTTCCACCCCTTAGTCAACATCAGCAGTGGTGTAAAGTAACTACCAGTAAGACTCCCTAATCGGGTCAGACTCCCCCCACTGAGCAATAGTCGTTTTTTACACGACTAGTTTTTTTTTAGCCTTAATTTCACCCGGCTAGATTCCGGTTATATTCACACCGAAAATATACTTTGCAATTTATTCCATGATTCGATAACAATTTATTAAAAAAAACAACAGTAAGGTGCTTAACTGATCTCCTAATATTGGACTAACATAATTATAATATCCGTTGATCATTATTAAGTATAGTTTAGATCTAGCCGAGATTTAGCCAACTAATTATAGTCGCCGTATCAACGTTTATATTTACACCGAATTTAGACAATTAGATTTAATCCATATTTCAATAAACATTTCTTTAAAAAAACAACTCCACGTTGCAGAACTGATCTCGAAATATTGGTGTAAAATGATTCCAATAGCCATCCGATCATTAAGCTATTTGTCTGGGTGTAGTCGTTGTATAGCCGGCTTTTCAACGCCTTTTTTTAAACCAATGTCAATATAAAGTCTTTAAAACAAAAATATACGATGAAATGAACTCCTCGTCTGTCAGTCAGACAGTGCAGTGCGCGCGTGATTATGGATCCAACTGGGAAAGATGGATGGAAACGGCAAAGAGCGCTCGTTTTCAGTTATTGTCCACGACATTGCAAGCGGCCGGCGGAGCGCCGCGCGAGTTACGAAGCCGTGGTGAATGCAATCGTTATATTTACGGCCTGGGCAAGCGCACGATAAACGCCATGATAATTGGGTTTTGGTGCACCTCGCGCGGTCCAAGTGACTACAACGGAGCGCTCCCTACGTCCGGTTCAGCCAATCACAAGCTTCAAAAATGAGTCCGGGGCGTACACACACACACACACACACACACACACGCACACGCGCACACACACACACACACACACACACACACACACACACACACACACACACACACACACACACACACACACACACACACACACACACACACACACACGCTAACATTTAGTTTCCTCAACAATGTGCACTACACTAAAATGAACACAGGTGGGCAATGTCACCTTTTAATACGGCCAGAAAGTCTATACTATCATATGAGCATTGATGGCTGAGTGGATAGCGTCGCCGACTTGAGTGTCAGAGATTAGTGGATCGAATCCCACCGCCGCCCCACTTTTCACTACTTTCGACGGCCGCTAACGGCGAAATGTAGACTTTTTGTATCCGACTAATAGTGGTATATGTAGCAACCCGTGTAAATATAGCCGACTAAACAACTAGTCAAAAATATCAAATCTAGACCTTTACAACACTGATTTTCAACGCGTGGTGTAGAAGATAAAAACACGACTATTAGGCAACTAATACACCTCAAAATGCTTACTGGGCCAACACCAGTCAGGCACACATAGACATCAAAGGGGGCTTGAGCCCCTGCCCTTTTATCTGTATTATGTAAAGAGTGTCCTCTCCAGACCATGACTATGAACCATGAACGAAGAAATGCAAATGCCCTCTTTCCATGCCATATACCTGAAGGCAGCATTCAAGACAATTGTCTTGTCCAAACTCTCATGAACTTAAATGCAGCATCTTATGTTGAAAAAATTGCCCTCTCTGTGTAGAAATCCATGCCGTTACGCCACATCTCCAGTGTTGACTGGACTTGATTATGCTTGTGTGTTCAGTCAGTGTGGTATCAAGCACCGGAAATAGCCGAGCTCGCAACGCGTCGCAGCGTGACACGTTGTGAGCTTGGAGGTCTGCTATTTTCGATATTTTCACCAAAAGACACTTTTAGAAATGTCAGCCCCTGCCTCTCTAAAGCCCCTTTTCCACTGGCCCAACTCCACACCACTCCACACCACACCGCCACACCACACAGGGCCAAACACATCATATGACTGATCACTCACTGGGTTTTCATTTAGACCACCAGGATATAGTTGTAATACATGATAATAGATTCTATTGTGTTATAACCACTATTATAATCTATTATAGTGTATTATAATTATCATAGTAATACATTAATACTTTATAATGTATTATAATCACAGTTATAATCCATTATAGTGCATTATAATTAGGATAGTTGTAATACAAATTTATTATGTATTATAATCACAGTTAAAAGGGTCAATTTGTTTCTTACCGATAGGGGTACTTTTGTGTAATGGAAAATGTAGATATTTTTATGTGGTGTAGTGTAGTGTGGTGTGGTGCTAAAACTGCAGTCGAAAAGGGGCTTAACATTCCCTGCACGTCCCTGGTATCAGTGTTTACAGCAGAGTTCAGTGTGTGACTCTGTGTCCTGACCTGGTATGATAGCAGTGGATTCAGGTTGAGGCTTATGTTACATAACATGACCCTTGGGGAGGACGACAGGTGTCATATTATTCACATAGAGAGGTCGTCAACAGCAGGGAACACAAGCCAAGCAAAACCTCCACCGTCTGTCTGTCTGTCTGTCTGTCCGTCAGTCTGTCAGTCAGTCACACATCACGTCACACTTTTGCCCTACTCATATCTCCACCACCGTTGCCCCTATATCCATGCCAAACTTTCAACTCTCAAAGCGGTACACAGTATATCTCCACTCATGTCATCAACATGGATCTGTCCCTGTTTATAGCACCACCATCAGGCCCATTTTTGCAGAACACATTTTTGGACACTGCTCTTACAGATTGTGTCCTAAAATCTCGCAAAGCTGTAC